>NW_027175820.1:16526316-16828816 GCF_023055335.1 Clinocottus analis | reverse complement strand
ACACGTGTAATGTCCAACCCCTTGGCTTGCTGTGTGTTTAATTAGCGTTGTGGCATGCAGGGCGCTGTGGACCACAACAAAAGAGCACATTGAGAACACAACTAGATACACACGCAGTAGTATCGGCGGTTGCAGCTCTTCGAAGAATCTTGAGAATGATATTAAAACCACAGTAGACCATTTCAGTGGATTTCCACTCAGAAGTTTATCCTGGCACAACATCACATTAATTATGTGCTGGTTAACAAGAGACAGTGTGCATAAACAAACGAGAGCTCGGTAACTCCCAAATGAGCAACATGCTGGAAAACATAGAATGCACCAATCTGATCACTGGCCTCGGTGGGAGGTTTTAATTTAGTGGTTACAAACTGTAACTAAATTAAGCTTTGCAGTCATGCTGAAGTATTTTTGTGGGTATATATGTATATGGTAGAAGAACATTACATTGCTTTAAAAATCTGCTAGAACTAATTTATATAATTTATACAACATGTGACCCTCAGAGAATCAATTTACAAGCATAGCTCTTATGGTATTTTCTTTACCAGAGCCATAAGCTGCAGTACAAGGTGGTGGGGGTCACTGTAAAGTAGAGGATCCCCGTGCCAAAATGAAACCATCCATTTACTAATTATCCATTTTTGTATTCTCCACTTAGTGAAGAAGTGTCCCAAACATATTAATATTGTGTAGGGTTTTAGATTGGTTTGCCAGATCTCATGTCATGTCTTTCTAATTCTTTTTTATTTTCTATTTCCATGCAGAAAAACACATTGAGCACTGTGTTAGCCAGATGTTAAATTAGAAGGAGGAGTTTAGTCAAAAGTGAAATTTGAAACTGAAAAAGGAAAGAAAAAAATCACCTCAGCTCCACTGATGGAAATGTTTCCAAAATAATATTATCATGTTTCGTTGTGAAATGGTTGAACCCAGTCAATCCAGTATCATGAGTTGTGATTGTAAAATAGAATGACAGGTCAGTGGAGGTCAGTGGATATCACCGACATAGCTGGTGGACACAAATACTATTGAAGTTGTGTTAATAAAAAGAGACACCACCGTTACACATGTGGTAATACTGGGCAGCAACCTTTGCTATAAATATAACTCAATGACCAATACTGTCATCCGTTCACAATTAAAGCTCCAAGACCTCGAGCAACAGTCGTATCTTTACCATCTAATAACCGGAAGGTCAAAGGTTCAGCGGCTCTCAGCGACAACTAATAACGAATCTGACCAAAATGCCCTCGAGCACAACACTGTTAACCCAGCTGCTTACTCGATAATTGTAAAGATAAGACTTGTATTTTTTAGACAATAGGGATTAAGATGTTTTATACTCTAAAAAAAAAAATAGAGAAGATAATGTTTTAGGAGAAATCAGAGGTCATGTTATATGGTATTTTTGACCTGGGTAGTCGAGTTGTCATCTCATTAACCATTAGGGAGAGAAGTGGAACTGGCACTGATGTCTTTGGCCTCTACTGAAGCAACACTAACCATTGATGTATTCTGGACATAAGGGGATTCTACACATTTCTGACCACCACAATGCTTCATAGGGTCAAAGGTCACAGGGGAAGTCTGAGCTTTTCAATGTAATGCAATATTATGAGGTCAGCAGTGCATGCTTGTGTCAAGAGTATAATTCAATATACTTGACAAATACCTGTAAAATGCTCCATATGAATTGGTGCAATATACAACAAGGACAGTCATAGCTGAATGAGTAACTAAACAAATATCATTACATTTGATGAAACAACATTAAAAGCTACTGAAACACCCATCATACACACACACACACACACACACACACACACACACACACACACACACACACACACACACACACACACACGTCTGAATGATCTTTTGTATTTCCAGTTCTATTGTTCACGCTCATGTCTTCGTACATCTCTGCCATGAATTAACACACAATACGCTTAACTCACGATTACACTTCGTCCCATGTGACTTCCCCTAATGTCGAGGATAAAAAAGTTGAGATAGGACAGCACTCCAATTTGACTTTTTAACATAGCTTAATTGCCAGAATGCACTCTGAAGCAGGGCGTCCTGCCCGGAATGTCCCTGTGGCAATATTAAATATTCAGACATTTAACAAGGAGTGCTCTCCTCGTCTTTCCTCTTTTTTTTACATGCCTGTAAGTCAATGTTCACAGATGCTGTAGCTTTAATTATTTGTCTTTTGTGATAGACAGCGGTTGGGAGGATCTATAAGTGTAAGCTGACAGAAGCCAATCCATGAAAGATGTACTCCCAGCCTAAATATGCAACAGTCCTTCAAGTGTCACTTTGGAAACTACCCACAGGGCAGAGCTAACGCTTTGAGAGAATAAGCCCACCTGCCTGTGGCTGTGGTGGTTATTGCCTTCTCTCCAGACTGATTTGTGTGGTACTCACCACCACCGGCTCTGCCAGCGCTCACAAAGTGCTGAGCGAGCTCTCTTTGAACACACGTTGACACTTTGGAGTATTGGTAATGCACCCAACAGACACCCTTTCAGATTTTTTTTTTTCTGTTTTTATTTTTCTAGCTTTCTTTACATTTCTATCTTAGAAATTAAAGTTGGAGTATCTTCCAGTTGTTCTGTCCTTCCCCATGTTGTTCTATAGACACTGAGATTGTCACATTGAGTACAATAATTTGTGTGTTTCGGTGCAGTTTACAACATGTGGTGCAAGTCTATCAAGTGAAGTGCTTTACGCTGCCATAAACCAAGACCAGTGAGTCGCCCTTTCACAGACAACTCCTCTTTCTCAACCAACTCACTATACATTATTCTCTGTATCCCATTTCGCTTATTTCTCAGGCTGTGCTAACTCAGAAACCCATCCCTCTTTCAAGTCATCTCCTTCCCAAGCTGGATCTTTCCTCAGACTGAGAGAGAAAACTCCAACTTGCAACTAGTAAAAAACAGAACTGGGCTGAATAATTGCCTCTTCAGTTGAAGCTGATTTTGATTTATTTGATTTGATTTATCTGTTGACAAATGTCTTTGCTTTCTTTCCCCTCTTCAGTAGATGATGCACAAATGCAGTCATATAAGGAAAAACATTCACAAACCAGCTATAACTTTCTTCCTGTAATATTTTTCCACATGTTTCTAATCTTGGATCTTTTCTATGTTGCATGGCGGTCTAATTCCCTGGTCTCTGTTTCCTTCCTCGTCCTATTTCAATTTTTCTATCTGCCGACACACAGGCTGTGAGCCTGCCCGGAGGCACTTCCTATACTTTATAACACTGCCTTCATTACCTAGCCCGCTGCAGCCGGCCATAAATGAAAAACTGGAAATGTGGGAGAGAGGAAGTAAAGAAGAGGATCGGGTCAAATGCACAGGACAAGTCAATTGTGAAAGAGATAGTAAGGGTAGAGATGGCACAGGAGAGACTGAGGGGGAGCATGAGAGTAAGCAAGGTACAGAAATCAGAAACACATTGAAAAGGAAAAAATTGAGGAAGAGTACAGCCATGAAATCTAACTTTATTGGAGTTATTGGAGACTGGCTGGAAAAAAATACTACCGCCATAAAATAATATTACAATTTGTCCGGCCTTATGGCATTGATGAATACAGATGCTGCCCAGTGGGCTGTTTGTCCTGGGAGAAGTGGCTAATTTCATCCCACCTGAGAGGGCGGTAACAGTTATTAAAGGAAATAAAATGAAAGGTTTACCCTCAGTGGTTGAGTTTATAGATCCACATTTCCATCTCATAGCAGGTTATAGGTGTCAGAGAAACGTCCCACTTGCTACTGTAATAGTCACCAGCGGGGGAGTTAGCTATATGTGCAGGATTTACTGTTAATTTCCCTAAAATGAACTATAACCCAGCGTAGAAATAGACCCGCTGCAGCTTTAAACAAATAAAACGCATGATAATAATTCAAACCTGCTGTCATCCTTGCTACTGAAATCAGAGGTTGTTTTACCCTCACTCAAACACCAACACATCATCAATAATCGGCCCGGGGGGGCCATGGGTGCGGACAAATTTATGACAGCTGAGTGCAAAGGGACTAGCTAAAATTTGGATGAACTTTATTGACTGGATGATTTCTGGATGTCTTAATTACTGCAACATCATGGAAATGCAATGCTACCACATTTGGATATGATTTATCAAAGGCCATAAGCAAACTGTGAGGTAATTTGAATAACAAGGGAAGTGAGTCATACAAACATTCCGTTAATGCCTCTTAACAAAGATCAAGAGTACAATCCCTGCAGGGTTATCGAATATTAATAAACTATGAGATGTAGTTTGATTCTTATGAATTGACATTATTGTTGTTGTACCAGGCCTATAATAAAAATCCAGAAGCGTGATGTTTACAATCGACAACTGACAGTACATACTAATGTAAAATATCTCCACTCTTATATGTCTTTCTTCACTTCCTTTCTTTCAGGTTGCCAGCCTAACAGTAAACCCACCATCAGACGCTTGAGTTATGCCTCATTCCAGTGTAATGGTTATTTTCCCAGAAAAAATATTAGTGCGTAATACAGGGGCCTGTGGTAAGGTCAAGATAATTTCAAGTCTATACGCTGCCTGGTGTAACCTTCATAGAGAAGAGTGTCAATAAATAAGTTATGAAAAAACAAAGCTGAAGGGAGAGAGAGAAAAGAAAAACACTTTAGATAACGTAAGATAAAGCTGACCAAACAATGGCGACGCATGGAGTGGTCGTATCTCTTCAGGGTCTGTAGGACAGCTTATAACCAAGCCACACTCCCACGTAGTGTGTGTGTGTGTGTGTGTGTGTGTGTGTGTGTGTGTGTGTGTGTGTGTGTTCATGTGTGCACTCTCTGATGGCCTCGATGGTCCTGCTACTAAATGCTTCAATCCCCTTCAGGTGACACAAATTCAGAACAGATAATTTATGAAGCAAATAAAAGGAAAAATAGGTTTTAGGATATGAAAAAAAATCCAAGATTCCAATAATGTTTTTAGTGGATTTAATACATTTACACATTTATGTCTGTCAGAATATCTCTTCCAAATATATTCTTTTATATCACCCTCTCTTTATCTTGGTCTGACAGTCATCCTTTTTGATCAGAACAAAAGTTTTATTTTCTCGCAAAATTATATAAAAGCCTCACCTTACTTGACTACGTAAGAGACATTGGCACATTGCCCAAAAGAAAAAATCAATATTTCTTGGCCAATTTTAATGTCTGAAAGTATGGTGTGATCATGGTTTTTTTTTTACCTCTTTGAAACTGTGCTTTACATTTATTTCACTCTTCTTTTCTTTTTCTCTATTCTTTTCACTTATACAGCCTCTTTTCCTTCTCTTCTTCTGCCTCTTTCTCTCCTCTTCCTCACTCTCTCTTTCATTCCTTAGTCGCTGTTTTACGACTTTCCGACTTCACACTGTACTTTTTGTCTTTGTCAAACACACTTTATGTTGAACAAATCCTTCAAAGTAGCTCTGCTTTTAAAGGGGTTAGCTGTGATGTATTACCTCAGTGTGGAGGGGTGGGGACATAGGTGACCCCAAACTGTCATGGAAACCTATGTCAGATATTATCAGTGACTCACCACACACTTAACTACTCGCTGGTAACTCTGGGTAAGAAAACGTGCAGTGGGAAGCACACATTGGTGTCTTTGCATGCAAAATATACACACATGCAGTCACTTAAACTCATTCTATCAAAACATCATCATTTTACACATTTATGTAGGGAGGCAAGTACACAGACACACAAGATACAAAGACACACACATACTCACATAAAGTTACTGTAGGTCACCCATATATACTATACTCACAAAGCAACCATCTTGCCTCTGTTCTAATTTTGAGGGTGCAGTCCCTTGGAGTTGTATTTGTGGCCGGGTAGATTTTTGACAAGAATCTCAAAGGTATTTTAGGAAAAAAATATATGTTGTGTGTGAGCATGCTCCACAAAATGAGACTGTAAGTTTGCACCAAGAGAATGGGTGAAAGTATAGCTACCACACAGCAATGATTGGATAAAAGAGAAAGCTCTATGAGATTGGCTTCTGTCAGGGTATAAATATAGCTTAATGCGTCATTGATGGTATCACATATATTAACTGTTTTTTGTTTGAAAATATAAAACATTTAAACAATGCCTCCAATGAGATGATGTGACTCTGGGTTTCTGTAACAGTGTAAATTGAATGTGCTTATGATCGTGGATGGTTTAAACAGATGTGTGTGGTGTTTTTTGAAGCGTAAAAGCAGGAAAAATCTTTGAGATATTTCACAGACTGCGATTACAATTCCTAAAGTGCACTTAAGAAAGGCCGTTAGAGCGATCAAAACGATATCTCAAACTTGTATCTGTTAGATACTGCTGTGTCAAAGCATCTGACACAACTAGATGGTGCCTGATGTATTTGGATGATTGAGGCTCCGTTGTGACAGTGTAATTGTAACATATCATATTAAGCATGTCTGGGAAGTAATGGCAGGCTGATTGTGGTCTGTGCTCATCACCTCCATCTGCTCATCCATCTGTATTCACAAATACAACTTATGGGCAAGTAAACTATGAAACTTTTCAAGTTGCACTGATTGGGGACCTTTGATAAGGCTGTGTTTAAATAGCCTAATTAATTATGTGACACAATGCTGTTCTCAACAGTCACATCGGCATTAGAAATTGTCGCACCCCTGCTTTATAAACGCCTACTTCAATAAACCTGCTGCTTATTTAAATAACTCTACAGTAGTACGTTCATTGTGATGGACCTCTAAAACAGCTTTGTGACAAATTTGAATTTCTATCGCAGCAGTGCCTCAAATTGCCTGATGCAAGTGAATGTTTTTGTGCATGCAGTAGAATAACCCGTTGAAACACGGGTATCTCGTGTGACACTTACATCCAGGAGCTGATGCAAACCTTAATCATTTGAATTGGAGATAGTGATACTGTTAACACATTTATGTCAGTCCTTTTATTGAGGAAATGGCACCAAGTTAATTACAACAGCGTCTGCATGCCTGTCACAGGATGATTTTAAGCTGCTCACACCCATCCTGTCAGAGGTGAATCAATACAGTTCAATACACACAAGAGTTATATATAACCTCGACTGAAGTGTCAATAAAAGGTATTTTAGAGCAGTAGCAGTCAATATTCAAATCTCTAAAACTATAAACACATGGCCATCTGCTGCTTCCAAAATGATGTTTACAATTCAAGCTGAAAATGTTGTTTGAGATGATTTGAACCATTAACTCCCCAAAACCAATATAATTAACCCAATCTCAAACATTCCAGCACACAATTCAAAAACACCTGCCAGGTGTGGCCGCTGCGCCCCTGGTATTTCTCATCCTGTGTTTTCCTCACTAAAGTCCTGTGTGACTTACTGCTGTATAATTGTCCCAGCTGAATGGTTCTCCAGGGAAACCAAATGACCTCTCACAATAGAGAGAGACAAGAGCTGGAGCATGAGAGAGGACATCATTCCTACATAATGAACTAAGTAATTGGTCCAGAGCCACAGCACTGATGTTTAAGCAACGAAGACAGATGTTAGATACACTCTGGGTCAATGAAATGACATTTTTCTCAGTGATGGTTCATTTGAAGCACTTCACCGAGCAGACCAATTCTTTAAAATGACTCTGGAGACCTTTCATTTGGTTATGAAACAATCTCAATTTGATAATGATGACTAAATCTCATACTTATGTTAACAAGACTATCAGCGAGGAGATCTGACATTTCTATATAGATATTCTTAATGCGTGTAATCGGTGCCACTGGGTGAGATTCCACGCAAAAACAGATGGAATCACGCAGGTTCACCAGAAACCTCTTCAGCTCACACTCCAGCGGGCCTCTGGTAGCGACCAGCCAGTCATGGACAGACCCAAATCCAGGCCCAGACTGTATTGCACAGGAGAACCAGAACCTGACTGCAAAATGAGAGGTTTTTAAAAGGACTCTGGTACTTGGAAATAATACAGTTTTTGATCAGTTCATTGTTTGATAAATTTGAAACCTTTTGAGGCCAACAGCACTTCAGTCTAAGTTACTAAATGCATGTATCTTGGACACTTATAAAACAGTAGCACTGCCTGGTATTTTATTCAGTCCGGTACAAAAAGTGAAGTACAAATCCGCTGTTTCGCAAGTTCAGGGCTTAATGGACTGACCTTAAAATATGCAGCAGTACTAAATAATGCCAAAAGATAATTAGAGAGTTTGTTGCAATTGAAGAGAATAAAACCCATTTTGAGAGATTAGAGAAACCCCCATGGAAATGAAATCAACAGTTTACCTTTGAAGGTCAGACTTATAACAGGCCATTATGCAAATCAGTGTCATTTGTAAACACACCTTTATGTGAGTAGCAGGTTTTATGATAACCACATTACACTGTAAGAATTAGTGCCTTTAAAAAATGAACAAGTCTGACCTGTATATCTCCCCACTCAGAATAATTACTATATTTTTTACACCAGACCATTAAAACAAAAATGCATTATTTCATTGATAAAAATAAGTTTAACATGTGGAGTATCATTGGAGCAATCCCATTTGACCAGTGGCGGGCCGTCAAGGCCTTTTAAGCCTTCTCTGCTGGCCTAAACAGAATCACAAAGTTATAGCTATTTCATAATGTAATTGATTTTTTTATAATTAAAAGTTATAGCTATTTTATAATGTACTTGTTTTTTTTGTTTTTTTACAAATACACTACATGTATTATAATATTAGCTTATTTTCTCATTGCACAGCTGTCTTCATCTGTTCCTCTGCTCCTTCAGGCCTCCGGTATGGCTTGCTTGGCAGCTGGTTAACAGCATCTTATCCACTCTCATTTCATCTGTTTCTCTATGGAAGAGTAGCCTGGTTAAAATGCATGGAACCGTCTTCTCGAGCGTCTGGATGTCTGATGCGTCAAAGGGCCTGCGTGACTATTAACATGCGCTGTGATTGGTCAGAGGAGCACAAAGCTACTAGAAACTTCTAGCTTTCTACCTAGAACCAAAAAGCTACCGTATTAGTCAATTAACTGATGACTTGCTGGTGGATTTACAAGTGACGCCTTTCGCACAGAGGGTTACGAGCATGTGATGCGTTAACTGCTGGATGTGTTACTTTTTCTTTTTTTTTTTACATCTGCAGTCGTATTTAATTATAAACAAGCCAAAGCGCTGTTGTTGCTTCTGCTGGTCTCCCCTGCCAAGGTGCTGGTGATGTCTTGTGTGTGTGTGTTGCAGTGTTTTAGTTTTAACATCGCAAAGCACATTGTTTAACAAAGTGTCTGCGGGGGTGGGTGGGTTGCTGTGGGGGGGGGGGAGGATGCGGTGCATACGACCTTCTGACGGTGATCTCTGGTCTGAATTTATGCTAGAGCTTCATGTGTTTTCATGTTTAGAGAAAACGTGTAGAGATTCCTACAACCTCGAGGCATCCGACCTCGGGGCGTTCGACCTCGAGGCACTGCGTAATTGTGACAGTAACTCCCGGTACATTTTTTCCCCCCAGTCCGCCCGTGATGTGGACTATAAGGCGCTCACTGAAGGCCTATGGCGAAAACGCACAGCCCGCCACTGCATTTGATGCATAGTGACATTCTTCGCCTTATGTGGGACTATAACTGATAAATAATACACCTATGAATGAAAAAGAAATTAGAAAGCATTTGCAAATAGAAGGTACAATGTTTGCAGCATAATGGCTGAGGACTTCTCTCCTGCGTATGAATGTTTCTCAAGGCTGAAGGTGGTTCTGTTATCTGAGTGAGAGCTTCCTTTTTCACACGTCTTCCTGTTGTTATCTCACAAGCATTTAACTAAATGTTACCCTCATGTGGAATTCATAGTAAAATAACGTATCTCTTTTGTGTCACAAGCTGTAACATGACACAAATTCCAGTACTAATGTGATACAATGAACAAGAAAAAAAAAATATCTCACACAAGATCAACCTTGCGAGGTTATAAAAAGCAGAGGATTTACAAAAAAAAATTTGGTTCTCTTTGCTGATCAAAAGATTTGTGGGATTCATTTAAGTGCTTTTTGCTTTTTGGTTTGATCCATATCCTCTAAGACACAGAAAAACTATTATCTGCAGATGTGGCTTCCTTGATATCTCAGTATGTTCCTGCATCAAACTGACACCAACTGACTTGAAGAAGATGCACGTCAGATGGTAAAAGATGCTTCTTGCTTGAAGCCAATGGCTAATACTCTCTCTCTCTCTCTCTCTCTCTCTCTCTCTCTCTCTCTCTCTCTCTCTCTCTCTCTCTCTCTCTCTCTCTCTCTCTCTCTCTTTCTGTCTCTCTCTCTTTCTCTCTCTCTCTCTCTCTCTCTCTCTCTCTCTCTCTCTCTCTCTCTCTCTCTCTCATACTGTACTACATGCACACAGTGCCTAGCAGCAGAAAATAATTAGGCCAGAGTGTCTGTCTGAAGCATACATATCCATTAATATCAGAGCTTATACATTACATGCTGTCTTTACAAAGGTAACTGGGGACTGATGAGTAGGGTAAAGAGGAACCACAGATCTTAAGAGGAGATCTGAAAGTGGTTGAAATGAACTCCTCCTTGTCCTACAATGTATTTACAGCAGTTAGCGAACATAGAGGATCGCTAGCAGTGTCAATACATGTTGGCATGCATCGAGCACAAATGGAAATATTTCCACTGACAATTTCAACATTGTACACTGAAAATGAAACAAACAAAAAAAAATACAAAGTTATGCTTTCCCCCTCATGCTTCATTCACACCAAAAGAGTTGTGAAATATTGGCGCGAGCAGATTACATGTAAAGTCAATACACAGACGCAAATGGTTGATGTTCCAACGTTTGTAACACTCCATCAACAAGTATAACACAGAAATAGTTGTCTACTTTACATGGTCGACAGCAGAAATACAAAATGTTTCACAGGAACAGGACCAGGTCAGTTTAGGTTAGCTAGTGAGGCTATGTGCTGGTAACTTGGGGTAACGTGGCTCAAGCCGCGCCTCCCTTTCATTTCTAGTCGAGTAAAGAAAGTCAAGAGAAAAAGCGTTGCGAAAATTTGCAACTGTTTTGGAGTGAATGCACCGTTACCAGTCAATGTTCACTATCTTACAACAACACTGTAATTTGTACTAATTTGTTATTTGATGTTCACTAAAGAAAAAAGAAAAACATCCTGGCTTTTAAAAATAAATCCCTGAAAATATTTAAAATTAATCATATTGAATTATATGTTGTAAAAGCATTGTGGTCAATGTCACATGCAGTAATAACAGAGAAATGTATGTTTTAAATTTTAAAAAGACCACCACAGTCCATTGTAGCAGTAATCTCAAAATTTAATTATTTCATATTTAGTGTTGAAACATTGTAATTGTGACATTGTAATTAGTCATTTTAATTAGTCATTTTAAAACGACCTTAAGAAAAGCCCAAAAAATCACCCGTGCTATACTTTTCACAATGTTTAAATTTACAATCTGTAATTTATGTATAGTGTAATGCCAGTAGTGTGACTATATTATTGGCGGGCCGTGATTTTAGAGCAACGCCTTCAATGAGTGCCGTATAGTCCACATCACGGGCGGACTGAGGAAAAATGACGAGAGAGAAAAAAAAAGAGACCCTCTGACTCACGCGTGCGTTAGACTCCTTGGTCCATGTTACAAGACGGGTAGGGTGGGTAGCCAACATTGCTGCAGACCACTGATGCCCTAAATGGGCCAATCCCCGCTCTGGCGACGCGACGCGGCACTAAGGACAGTGTGCGCCGGTGGACAGTCAGTTAAATTATAAAATAGTTATAACTTTGTGATTTAGGCCTTCAGAGCAGGATTAGAAGGCCCTGACGGCCCACCACTGGACTATATACATCATTTGTAATCAAGCTTTTCTTATAATTGAACCCAACACTTCGCAATCCAATCTACCCACACAGTGCTACAGTGTGATTGAAGGCCCACATAAACAGAAGCGTGCAAAACAACATGGAAAGGATATTCTTATTATGAACACACCCAGGAGAGGGCTGCCTTTGCCTTGTGAGCACTGAAAATAACTCTAAGGTCAGTGAGCTTCCATTGGGGACTTATACCATAGCAAACTGCTAATTAATTAGGCCTAATGTGAGACAATGGTCGGATTGTTGGCTTGCTCCCTTGGAGATACAATGCAATGCACTGCTGGTATTTTTCTATTTCAGATTAAGGGAAAGCCTGTTTTTTCCTCAATATAGCCAGCAAGCATTCTCAACTACGCATGCTTCTTCAGCAAAGCCCTTTAAGCCCTCACCCTAACCCCTAATCCTATATCTTGTTTGAGTTGTGTTTAGAGGTTGCACATGGGTATTATATATTATTGTAGCCCTGATTGTTATGTTTAATTTGATATCTAACATGTTTTTTCTTGAATTGTACCTTGCGACTAGGGTCCCCTAATTAGGGGTTAATATGAAATGTGGTTTTGGTTCAGAAATGCATATTTATCCGTAATGCCAACTCTAAACTTAACTTTGACTAAAATATTTACATAATTTATAACCTCACTGGGTCTAATCGTCACACTCCTCACATATTTCTTCAACATGTCCCATTATGCATTCTCCTGATGGAAATGATTGCAAAACAGCTCCCTGAAAGGCAGGTTAACACAATTCACAATTCTGCTTTGTAAAACCAACAGCTCTATGAGAAGGCAAGAAAAGTGTAAGAAAAATTCACTCGACCCCTCGGAGTAAAATCATTAAAACAGGAACATTTATTCGTTGCAAGGAAGGAGCAGAGTCAGAAGTACAATGTGAAAGACAAATTGCATATCCAAGGCTGCTCAAAGATCTCTCAAAGAACCACCTCTTAAATACACATCATGACCCTCTAACAGAAACCCTCATGACGTCTTCAGCCTAATCGTCAACCTTTCCCCTCGTCATCCCATAGAGCAGTTTGCAAGAAAGGGTCATATGATAACAAAGGAACTGCACGTTCTTTCAGACAGAAACATACAGATTCCCTAGTCTCACTGCTATCAGGAGACACGCTGAGTTTGTGTGTAAGATTAAACAGAGACAGTAAGATGAGGAGTCTGAATATAACAGTGAAACAGTAACTGATTAAGCATGAATAATTTTTTCTTCCAACAAAAAGCAAGACAACAAGTGTTGTATTTTAGGATATTTAAATATAATTAATATGAATTCACCATATATAGATTCTAGCCTGATACATGCAATTGTGTATATTGATAACAATATATATCATGATATAGCATTTTTCTGGTAATTATATCAATAAATAGTTATAATTAAGCAATAAGGGACGAGGGACAGCACTGCATCGTCAATAATGTTAGGCAAACCCTATGATACAGTACTGCCTGGAGTCCCTAATTGCTTTTATAATACGGTTACCAACGACATTATGAATAGTAATAGTAGCTGCCTTCCTGCACAAAATTGTTGTAGCCACCAAACGTTGTGTATCTGCAATTTACTGACCAGGCCGGTTGAAAGCAGGATGGAGGATGACACCCTGCCACCGATGTAAATCAGTGCTCTCGCTGCTTCTGTCCGTTTTCATTTCCCCCCCTCAATGGTGTTTAGAGAACTTGCCTCATGTCGGGAAATTGCAGACGGCGATTATCTTTCACTGGAAACTGTCACTATTTTGTGATCAAACCCTTTTTGGTTCTCATCTCAGTTTCCTGTTTTACGAGCTCGCTGGCTGCTAATGACTCTGCTCGCTCAGAGCGTTAACTAATCTGCTCTCAGAGCGTTAACTCATCTGCTCTCCTGATTGTAAGCAGTATCAACGTGTGACTATACAGCAGGAACTGGGACCACGAACACATTATTCACCGCTGACATTCTCATTAAAAGTAATTTCCCCCCAAAAAATATCAAAGTTTACACAAAACATGTGTAAGCTATTATATTGTGTACGCAAACAGCTGGGGCTTTTATTGTGGAGGGGGAAACTGAAAGAGAGGAGAGGAGGATTTGTTCGAGTAAAAAGGGAGACAAGAATAAAGTGGATGCTGTCTTGTCTTACCTAACGGAGCAGCTTGTTGTTATTTTATTATTATTATTATTCAAGTATATGTGCAAGAGAAATCCTCGGCTACACATGTTTAGTAACTGTCAAGCTTGAAATGACAATTAACGGTCCCGCAAAAAAAACCCTGCGACTCACTCTGAACCAATCAGAATGCTTGATTAGATCCACCCATATTATAATATGAAATAACCACATTATTTTGTAAACTGACTATATTGTCATATAATTAAGAACTTAAATGCTAAATAATCAGATCTTTGTAGACTTTGGCATTACACCTTTCAATATGTGATTTCATGATAATATAATTCCATTGAAAGACAATACATTATCATATTGAATTATGGCGTAGCCCTAGTAGAATAATGTATAATATTAGAATAGTGTATGCGAAGGTCAGAACAAAGTACAGAAAATAAAAACTAAACCAGTGTAATTCTATGATGATACATATATGATGATCAATGATTGGTGTAATGTCAACACAAGGGCAACACAGTGAGCTAAATAATTAACTCCCTCATAAAGCAGATATGAGAGAGACCTTAATGCTGAATGCTGCGTGGGAACAAAACCTCTCTTCTTCGGTTTTATCCAAAGAACTTTAGATATCAGACAGATGAACTTAATCAAAAATAAGTATTCATGAGGAACAGGACAATAGTTCCCTCACCTTTCACATCTCCCTGCTTCCCCATATCTATGAAACATCTTTTAGCTGTTCAGTCATAAAAAATTGTGCACTGTGGGACTAAATTAGATTTTATAGAAAGAGAGGTTTATTATTTTCTCCTGTTGCTGCTTTGCATACACACGTCAAGCACATACACTTTAACACACTCACTCCCTCACTTGAACACACTGTACTAATTTATTTTTCTCTGAAATACACACAGCCTCCCTTTTCTCATAAAATACACAAAGATGTACACAAACATTCACACATTCAGCATCTTCAAGTCTGTTTATCTGAAAGAGACTGTATATGTGATTGATAATGAAATCCATCTTCGTATTCCATCATATTAGTTCTGAACTGGACCCGACAATGGTATGATAATAATCTGGTAACTGTGGAGATGATACTATTCATATTCTCTCCTTACGAAGATCAAATGAGAACTCGGAGAAGCCGGCTCCACATATGGTGCAGGTATACATATTTTTTTAAGTCATAATGTGAGTCAAATTATCTCATTTACATATTTGACTGGAGGTGAGATAGTGGTAATGAGAAAAGTGAGGAAAGAACATGACCGATAGGCCTCTCTATTACGGTGCATATTCTACCACTTAATGTGGAAAACATTGCACAGCTCTCTCTCGAATGTCGCTACCTTTACTTTTCTATCTGCGGTTCATGAGAAGTTCATGGACAACTATATATTTTTAAATAACATTACTAAGGAGACATGAGTAAAACCAGTTTTCAGTGTATTCAGTATTCAGTTTATTGGGCTGCCGTTTAGGAACGTGCACACAGTAAAACTTCCATGCAATCCCATACAATCTTTTCTGAAGGAGAGCCTTGACGAAGCGATGCTGGTGTACGATTAGTTTAACAAATCTATGCCGAGCCGTGAACCTCACAGTTCACGTAAAACAGTTGTGTGTTTATTGCAAGCAGGTGGTGTGCAGGTGAAGAACATTGCTGTGTGCTTCTGATGATCGCCAATCCTCCTCTACTTTTAGGTTCAAGTACATTGCTGCAGCAGGATACAGTTGCAACAGAGGTATTAACCATGGACGTTTGAAAAGGACCTTCCATCATGCAGAAAGCAAACCTTGATTTCTGTTATGTTACTACCCCATCCAGTGGGATCTCAACCCCTAACCTTGACAATGTGCACCATATTAAACTCACTGAGCTCCAGTACAAAAAACACCATCATTTTCACGAGTGGGGCATTTTTACTTTTAAGCATGTAGCCTTTGGAACTGACTGCCCCAGATAGCTACTGACAGACTCAATATGTGCAAATCACAATGCGGATGTTCAATCGAGGTATTCAAGTGAACACTGCTTTGGTCTAAAAATAGATATATAATCAAATAAACTAGTATTGTATGCTCTAAAGCTGGGATCTGTGGATTTCAGAACTACTCTGTCTTCTACACGACAACATTTCCATACAAGTATACTGCATTATTGTACTGTACTATAGTTCGAGGGAAAACTATTTTCTCTCACATTTCGCTCCTAGTTCAAATCACTTGATTGTAAATTGAAACAAAACTGAAACGCGGCGGTTTAGTAAAAAGTCATGTTTGGCTTAAAATAAGTATGTTATGTTATTTACGTCACAGGCAACTATGGTTAGAAACGTATTACCGGTACGTCAAAACAAATCTGGGACACAACCCGTTCCCTCATAACATAATTGTTGAAATAACTGACTAATTTAAATGTAGCTTTGTTTAATGAGAACGTAATTATTTCTCTGACAGGTTTTTGATACATAATGTCTGTTGGACTACACATATTAAATATCTAAGTATTACCTTTTATGCTCTTCTGACGTCACACAGAGACAACTTTTCTTTGGAGTATAAAGACACTGTCCTTTCACTCTGTTCTCTTTCACGCCAGCTCCATCAAATTGCTAAGGTAGATTTTCTTTTTCACAGAAGAAACTTGTACCAATTGCAAACTCATCCTGCTAAACTAACACATAGACAAGCATAGTGTCCAATTCCCCTGCGTGCATGTCTGTGGACTGTCAGTGGGAGGACATCCAAATGACCATGGGCAGAACATGAGGGCTCCAGCTGGGTTCAGATCCAGCCTTCTTAGTGTGAGTGCTAACCCCTGAGCTAATGTGCCATCTTTATCCATTTTACACTGTTATGAAATTATTATGGTTTACTTTAGTTTTTCCTTTTGTCAAAGCCAACAACAATAATGGAGGAGGGAGAAAGATGAAACTTGGCAGTTTTTTGTTTTTGTTTTAGAGTAAAGATACGTTTAAAAGTTGGATTAGAACACAGCTGCTATTTTCTACTCATTGTGTGTAGCAGCATGTGTCCACACTAGACTTCCAGGTTGTGGAGGTTTGAGTGCGATGAGATCTTGAACTCGCTCTCTATTTCAAGCCCACTTATCAAATGCAATACATTTTAAAGATGCCACAGGGTGGAAGTGAATGCCAGACATTTTACATGGCAGGCGTTTTGCAGACAAAGAATGGTTGTTTTTCACTTATTGGAAGCACGACATCAAACACCTTCCTTCAGGATTCATTTGATGTAGATCAATATATGAGATCACTCAAGCAGCTATTACAAAATTGCTACAACAAACAAAAAAAGCTGATAGTAATGAAATTGCTCTGGGCTGATATGTTTTTCTTATATGTTGTAACATAAGAGGAATTCATATGTCCATATACTGTCACTATACTATGGAGTCATACGAGTATAGACTCCCTGTGACTGTATACCTCTGTATGCATGTATACGCATGCATGCACGTAGACACACACACACACACATACGCACGCACGCACACGCACGCGCACACACACACACACACACACACACACACACACACACACATCAGAGAGAGTTAGTCTGGGAGGAGCATAACATAACATAGTGTCATGGCAGAGCAGAGCAGCCGATAAAGCAGGGTACACTGTTTCAGACAAGCGTCACAACACTTCATCTTACATATTAAAGTGGAAAAAAAGGCTGGTTTTTCTCTTTAATGGTTGGAATTGTTTGCCTTAATGCTTATAATATATGTAATCATACAAATGCACACCATGTCTAGTGAGTCAAGAATGTGAATTCAGATTTTGTTGGGAGTAAACTAACAAAAGACCACATCTAATGTCGGACCAGATATTTTAAAAGCACAATCCACATTTTTGTATTTTTCCAATAAATCTATGTTGCACTATTACATTACCTAAAATTATACAATAGTTATTCTAATAATGACCAGTTCATAAAAGGTTGTTAATTTTTTTTAGAAAATCTATCCAGCTGGACAGACTGGTGTTGTTCCTCCAGCAAAAGCAGAAGTTTCTCTGTAGTCCACACACAACGTCTTACTGTACATTCTGAGAATTATTATAATGAAGTATGAATTCAAGTACAAAACATAGAATTAATATGCTTTTCACAAAGCTACCAGACTCCTGTCAGACAGCAGCAATTTGAACTGGCTAATCTTCGTAAAACACACTTCAACAAACCAAATTAAAGTCATTAATACCATCTTGTTAGTCTTTCCACTGTTCCTCAAATCACTAAGTCTGTTTGAGAGTTTGAAAGAGAGACTGAATAAGTAGCAGATATAAATATAGAAGAAACACCGTAAGATTTTTAGTCTGTCGTCTATTTTAACGCTTCTTCCAGTGTTTTAAAAACCCTGATACACACTGAGTTTGATAAGAAAATGGTATCAGTGCTCTCTTTCATTTCATTTTGAGGAATTTATGGTTATTAACAAAGAATGCTGTCTGAAATTGAGTTGGAACCAGTAAGGGTTATTTCAAAAGCAGCACATCTATATTGATTTTAGATTTTTTTCAATTGTTGCGAATACCGGGCAAACAAACAAGGCCCGCGGTCACATAAAAAATGCTTTTGAATGTGTCTGAAAATCAACAGAACATACTGCCTTTGCCAGGTCAAGGAGAGTTTCCAGATTACAAGGAATTTGACTTCATCTGTTACACACCTCTCAAATAACAGTCCAGCATGGGAACATCTGCCATTCCTTCATAGACTGACGGAATAAGAAAAGCGGACAGGGGAACTAACAACAAAAAAATAGAATATACATCCTACAGAGACGAGACTGAACAACGAAACAGAACCAGATCAAGGAAATCACAAAGAAGCACGGACAAGCAGAAATATATATTGAAATAGAGTTATAACAAGTAAAAAACAGTAAGAGATGCATTGGGTGGCACAGAGAGGAAGATACATAGATAATGTAAGGAAAGGAGAAACACATGGAATAGGATGATGAGCACAGGAAAGAAAGTTTGAGAGTCTTTGCAACTCTGCTTGAGCCAGACAGTAATATGGTGGCCCAGTGATTCACCATGCTTCTTTTAAACCATAAGAATAACGCTACACTCTTTCTCTGTTTATCACACACGTTTACTTGATATGTGTCTAAGTGCATGTGTTTAAGAGGTTATTTCCAGTTACTTTGAAGAAATCAAAAGCTAGAAAATCTGCTGAACAGAGGATCTTTGCAACCGCTTCACCAAAGCCAAACAAACAACTCAAACCAGAGGGAAACAGTCCATCAAGGGCAACAGCATCATTTTCATCAATGATGTCAAAATATTCCAATCAGCATCAATATTATCATCATTATCACATCCCTAAATACTTTCCACTTACCTGTTTGAGTCCTGGAGGTAATACAGCATCCACTGAGAGGATTTGATTTCAACGGACCTCAGACAAGTAATATGCTAAAGTATCATTGGTTGGGTTTCTGAACCAAGTCCATCCCATCAGTAGAGGCTACTCAAAGTTAAACCCCGCCAGCTCACTGCCCCACTGCCTCAGTGGTTAGTGTGCCAGGTCATTGGTCAGCTGGTTGATACAGGTGACCCCCATGTAATGGAGGTCTAACAGGGAAAGAAGGTTGTTTGCAGAAATGGGTGACAGGTTGATGAAGTGTTGTTGAGTGAAAAGCATCAGTGAAGCCAGTCTAAGTGGCTGTAGATTAATGGAAAGGTTGCTGTATGTGCTCTTTGTGGAATTGGAAAAGGACAGTTTGACAGAGGGAGCTTCACCTGTATTTGCTCATTAAGTACGCACTGCAGACTTAATTTGTTGGCTGAAGGTCTTGCAAGTCCATTATGTGAAAAACAAGTTGGCTGGCATCAACTATTCTGTGCTAACTTATTTATTCAAATAGCCCTAAGGGTTTTAAGTGAGAACATACACAATACGTTAATAACTGATTCACAAGCTTGATTTAAAGTACAGAAATAAAACAAAGAGAGTCAAAAGAATTCCGAAAGGAGAAAGAAAAAGTTTCTGTGTGTGAGTTGTTCAAAAAAGCAACTAAAGGAGGTTATGTCTGGATGCAGATGAAAAGTCAAAATGAAAAAAGGAAGAAAAGGAATGAGATATATGAGGATACCGGGATATAAAAAAAAATGTAGGTGACTTTTGCTGTATTTTGCTATTCAAAGCAGAATATTGATTATGCGCCTTTTCTTTAATCCTGAAACTCATTTTCTCTGCTTTGCTTCTGCTCTGTCTTTTCAGTTTCAACCTGTCATTCACTCTCTCTCCTCTTCTCATATACTGCACTTTGAAGTGTGAGAATGTGCTTTTGGACATATTTGAGCATGTGTGCATACTTGAAAGTGCGTCCCTACTAGTGTATGCATCGGTGTGCAAGTGCATCTATGTAAAGGCAACCCTACCTGTGAGTGAAGAGCAAGACATTTGGTTTGTATGTACGCCTGCATGATGTCTTACACGTCTGCCTGCACACCTGCTTGCATCCATGTGCTTCTATGAAAGCAAAGGTGAAGCCGCATGCATGGTTGATGAACTAAAGACAGACACTGCTGTGTTTGGTTGAGACCCCAGGTGACTCCCTACACATACACAAAATAACACAATGCTTCATCACGCATTGGCGTGTCTGGTGCAGCGAGAATGGCAGGAAGGAAGGAAAACGTAAAAAAGAAAGGTAGAAGTAAGAATGAGGGAAGCAGAAGGAGGAAATAAAGAGCGAAGAGTGAATAAAAAGTGCAATGTGTGGACAATTCACGTAAAAAAAAGCTTAAACATAGAAAAGACATACATTGTGTGGTTGAGAGCGCTAATGCTGTTGTTTGCAGCCTGCGCAGGTAACGGCATGTTCTGCCCTCTAGTCCAATAACTGGTCTGTTGGATGCATCCAAATTGAAAAGCATATGAGTGCATCTACCTCATTAAGTGCATCTTTCTCTCTCTCTCTCTCTCTCTCTCTCTCTCTCTCTCTCTCTCTCTCTCTCTCTCTCTCTCTCTCTCTCTCTCCCCAAATTCCATGCCTCGTTCTCAATATCTTCATTTTTTACTTTTGCATCTCCCTCCATCTGCCCTGTCCATCTCCTGGTTTTGCTTCTCATCACTCACACACCATTTGAGTGCCATTCCACCATTCTTTTTTGTTTAAACTTGTTCCTGTCTTCACTGTTTAGTTTTTCCTAGAAAGGTAGAGTGCTCTTTAGGTAACTACAACCTGACCTGCTCATCCAACAATACTGTATGTTCAGTTTATTTATTTAAGTACCATTTTCTCCTTACCCATTTCCTCCTGCTCAACTTTTGCTTTTTCCTTTTTTTATTGTGCTATCTCTGTAGAAAAACATGGACATATCATCTGTGATGTCTCCCATTGGCTTTTGACAAGGCTTTTTGGAGCCAGGAGTTTGGGTTTACCACTAGCTGTCTGCTGCCATCTTGTCAGCTGTTAAGAGCCAGAAAAGCCACATTTTGGCCTCTCAGTAGAGTCTGGATGGAGCAGATTTTGGTCAAACAGGCAGCAATCACAATGACTGAGAATGCAGACCTGTCTATCAAGCAAACAGGACTGGCGGTAGCTACCACACCGGGTTCACTGGATGGTTTGATGAGAATAAAAACTGAATTATATGCTCCAACAAACATAGTGATCAGATCTTCACACAAATGATCAAGTGGAGATATGTGAGCTACTTCAAAAATTCAGTTGGAAAAGCTATGCCATGAATTTGTCTCCCAGTTGCACATTAATAGACATAAAGTACATCTCCTTTATTCTGTCCTTTTCAGGAGAATGTTGTGATGTTTCCAGCTGGCTTCATGTTCAAACTATCTACAAGGAAACCAGCCGTGGCGGTTTCAACACGTTCCGATTCCTGCTTACAAGCCCTCTTTCCTTACTCTCCAATCCATCTTTCGCTCCACTTTAATGTATCTCTCTCTCTCTCTCTTTATGTGGTACAGCTTGGGCTAATTGTTCCATCACTCTAGAACCAAAGTCACCTGTGTAGGAAGCGTGGCCGATCGCCGCTGGGTCTAACACGGCATGGGGGATGGGGAATTGAACAAGCATTGGCCGTCAGAGCTGGTTAGCTTCACAGAGCTCCTGTCACAACTACACTCACAGTACAACCTGTTTACTACACAGGCCCCCTGCAATTACCAGCTCCCCAGCAGGGGCCAAGCTAGCGCCTGGGGAGAACTAACTCAAATCAGCAGAAAGGGAGGAGGAAGAAAGAGGGGGTGCCCATTAAGAGGCTGTGTGATGGTGGCGTGTGTGACAAATCCTAGAGGGACAAGCATGGAGCGAGCATGTGTGTGTGTGTGTGTGTGTGTGTGTGTCTGTATATATGAGTATGCTAAAAATGCGAACTCAGGGGAGGCAGACAATGGATTTGTACAAAGCAGAGCATAATAAGAGATGAATTTAGCAAAAGAAAAAGTAATGGATGTTTAGTGTTATAGGACCCTTGGAAAATCAGACTTTTTCTATTAGTCTATAAACCCACCATTAAAATGATTGAATCGATGAAGAAAGGAACTATCCATGCAATAAAGAGGTGTAACGGATGTGGAAGATGGTGGTTTATGGTGCAGGGAATTAAATTAAACTGTATAAAGGTATTGATGTGTTGCGTATATAGTTGCATGTGCGTCAACCTGTCGCCATGACCTGGCCCCTGACTCACAGGGACAGTGGGGCAGTGAAACAAGCAGCAGCACAGGGCCCCTACAACACAACACGGCTTCTCAACTGTTTGTCTGCATCAGAAACATTACAATTAGATCCTTTAGTGAGCCCCAGACTGTAGGGACAGTTCAAAGGATGTGAAACAAGGTGTAAAAAGAAAGGCCAATCTCCTAATTAACAGCAGATTAGTAATCAACATGCTAATTGTGAACCAAGCAATTTGTGAAGCAAGAAATAATGAGGATCAGTCTAAACAGCTAGTAGAAAGATTTTGCGGTTGTAATTTTTTCCCACTTTTTTTAGTAGTGGGACCTGGTTTAGTTGAGAAATAGTGCGTTAGGGAGCCCGTACCACCTGGACCAACTGCTATAAAACTCTTGATATGTCCCACAGACTTCACTTTTTAACCAGGAGTATCTGACAATTGGTGGAGAACACCCGGCTGCATTATCCATGCAATTAAGCCAAGGGCAAAACATTGAGAAGATCATTTTGAAAGTGTAGCACCATATCATCTATACCCTCCAATACTCCGACCCTGCTTTTCATCCTTTCCGCCATAAGTCATCAGATACTCCTGGAAGCCATTCCCACTTGAAATCCCACCATCAATCTGTCTTTCATCTTTCCTCCTCCAATCTTTCCATCTCTCCGCATCTCGGTCTTCTCTACAAGTGGGAATAGCTGTAGTGATAGTTAGCTGTGGTACAGAAGTGGAAGGAGTTTTTTGTATTTTTTTTCTAATTTTTTTTCCTGCCCACTTACACTGCACATCTACACGGATGGACTTGATGGCAGCCACCCCCACCCCGTTGTCGGCCTTGCAGTAGTAGCGACCCCCCTGCACCCTGTGGATGCCCTCGATGCGCAGCGTCTCGTTGTAGATGGATGTTTCCTGAAACTTGTCTGATGCACTGCCAGCCGTCTTTGTCCACCGTACCTGAAGAGAGCAAGGAAGGAAAGAAAACATTGAATTGACGAAGATGCTGTCGGTGGAAGCAAGGTGTAGCAAGGACAGAATCAGTCAAAGTGTAATATAAGAAAGTTTAAACGGAGACAGAAAGAAAGACCAGGTGGTTTTGACATTTGATTTCCCAAAGACTTTTAAGATACAGTATGAACACAAATGCAAAAAAAAAGCAGAGTCAAACATCTCCCGAGACAAAAAAAATATTCATGTTTATACACAAACCAATGAAAGCAAAAGGAAATAGTAACATTCTGCTCTCGTTTCCAACAATGAAAACAAGTGATATGTAATTCTTCGCTCGACAATGTATGTCCTTCGTTGATGATTAAAAGCAGTGTCACTGCTTTTTCTGGTGGAAAATGTTGAGGCTCTTTCTCGTTTGCATCTGTAACCAAATCCAACAGTGATGTCATAGTGTACTGAGATATCACGGCAGCAAGTTCAGAAACTAAAGTCGACTGTCCTCACGAGAAAAATGACAGAATCAGTCATTTTCATCAGATTTTTATGGTCAGCTATAGTAGCTGGAGGACTTATGACTCTCGTTCACTTGGAATTTAGTGTGACTGTGCAATAGAGCACATGGTCCGCATAGGGAGGTTGAAGTGGTTGTATAGGCTGACTTTGACAGGAGAGTCATCTGTTTGTTTCCCATCCCCTACCCTTGTCTTTGCTAGTTTCTTCAAACCATGACCATGGTAGTTCAACAAAGGTCCTCAAGCAGTTATTTTAATCCGAACTATGATCTTTCCTTGTTTTTGAGCCCAAATGAAACCTTAACCTTTGCGTTTTCACATCATATATCGGATCTTACATATTTGCAGTTGTGGCAAACAAATGACTTCATCCCCTTGTGCTCACAGTGTCACCCTGAACGTGGTTGAACGGTATGAAGCAAATTCTGCGACCGAGAACGAGTCGGAATAATTGGTGAAAACATTTTTCCTTCGCGATAAAATCTATGTCTGCTCTATAGCATGGAAGTTAATGACACTAAGCGCTGTACTCATGATGTCCAAGATGCTAAACTAAGAGCATTAAGAGTTTTGACAAACTATGTGGCTTTTTCACGCCTCAATTATCCTATCAAGCCGTAGGAATGCTGCACGGCCGACAGCAACATGATACAATCACTAGATTAATCAACTGCAAAAACATATTCACACGTCCACACAAACACACACACACACACACACACACACACACACACACACACACACACACACACACACACACACACATGCTTCAGAGATACATGAAAGCCGGAAAGTCATCAGCTCTGAAATGTTATTTTCACTCTTGTGTGTGTGTGTGCAACAGTGTGTGTACAGTCCATTAATCCCTATTAACCCGTCTGTTCGTTATCAACCTCGACGAGACTATCAGCCATATCCTGTTGAAGGGGTCAGAGAGGATAATGGGCAAAAGTCACTGATACACAGTATGTGTGTGTATGTGTGTGTGTGTGTGTGTGTGTGTGTGTGTGTGTGTGTGTGTGAGAGAGTGTGTATACATGCAAATGTTTGTGTGTTGAAGTTAAACGGCTTTTATGCATAGTTGTCTGCTTGTGTTGCTGGATATGTACTCTGTACCGGTGTACATTTTCACTCCTGCTTGCATGCGTGGGAGTGCATGTGAGAGTGAGTGTGTTGGTTTCAAAAGCAGGTTATATGGATTAGCAGATTATCAGGGCCTGTGTAAACGCTCCTTGCCTGTTTATTCAGCTCTGTTTGTGGGAAGGATTTAGAGGAGGCAGACTGCCATTGATCAAACCAGCCAAGGTGAGCAATGAACCGAACCCTGTCTCTCCATGGTTCAGTGGCTGCAGTTTGCATGCATCTGTGTGTGTGTGCGTGTGTGTGTGTGTGTGTGTGTGCGTGCGTGTGTGAGTGCGCGTGTGCGTGTGTTTATTCCTGTGGGTGTGCGGAGCTTTGTGAGAGAGTGAAAGTGAGCATGAAGTGTGTGTCTGTGTTTTTCCTGCTTTTGTCCTTTATATTCAAGGATTAAAAGATGAGTGAACAATCGTACAAATAACAGACATTTTGTTTCCACTTGTTTTGAAATGTTATTCATAGGATTAGAGTTCAGGAATATTAAGATTAGTTTCAAGTTCAGAATCATTTTAATGGATAGATTATGTGAAAGGGGCTTTGTGAGTGCATTAAAATAATAATATTTTTCAATTCAAATCAGTTACTATGCTTATTACCGTGTGTACATAATGAAACTGTGTGTGTGTGGGTTTGTGTAAAGAAAAAAGTGTCAGAATGACGTATCAAGAAGATTACAGTAAGTCGATGGAAGTGGGAATAACGTGATTTTACAACAGTACTGCAAATAGTATTGTTTTATTGGGACCTCCTGGGGTAAAAGGCATGGGAAAAGTATGTAAGGGAACAGATAAAGTGTGAGGGAAGACAAACAGCTGGAGTCGGGGGGAATATAGTTGGTAAGGAGAGGATATGCGTGGAAGGAAAAAAAAAAAGATTGCATGTGTAAGTGAGACAGTTTTTTTCAGCGAGTGAGAGTGAGAATGAGAGGAATGATATATACAGTATCGCTGGCAGCTGTGTGACGGGGAGAGAAATGGTGCATCACATTCAGAGTTGCTACACCGGGGAGGCAGATGAAGCAAAATAGAGAGAGGTGATACTGCGAACAAAGAGGACATTGTGTGCGATGCAGATGACAGGCAGGCGGCAGAAGAGCCTATATCTGCCTGTGACACCAGCAGCTTAAAACCATCACCTGCGCTCTCTTTCTCTGACCTCGTTCACTCTCCCTCCACACCTCTCTCTTCTCTGTTCCCTCAATAGACGTGTGACGCTGTTCTATTTTTTCCACTCAGGTCCCGACGGATTGGTCCGGATCTTTCTCCCAGTCCTTTTCTCGCTCCTTCATCTTATCCCTGTCTGACTGATTTTTTTCTTCCCGTCTTTCATATCTTTTATCTGAAAGCTAAACACTGACTTGCTATCAGATATTGTCTCTAAATGCACATCCGTTTACACACATAAAACACACACATAAACACTTCCCCACTCCCCCTGCAGATTCTTACACACGCTGGGAAATGAAGATGCATTTGTTGAGTCAGAGCCTTTTGTAATAATAGCTCTTACATTTGGTTAGAAGTGTAATGTGAAGGGAAGGTTTGGGATCCCCTGGGATCCAGCTAGACATGAAATGCAGCAGGTTTTGTTCGCCGTCTCTGTATTCAGCTGGGGGAGCTGTATGCTGTCTAAGACACAGATGTTTCAACAGGAGAACAGAAACAGTGCGGGGAACAGTCTTGTCAGAGAATTGCGAGGAGGCAGTTTGTGGTTTTATGGGAGAGTGGGCGGATGGTTCTATCAGGCCCTATATTCAAATTGTGGTAATTGAAGAGTGCACTAAAATACTGACCAGAACCAAGTGGGCTAGTAAATGTTCCATTAGTGGCCACGTGTTGTGCGGTCATCCTTCGCAAAAATCACCCTGAAAGTCATGTTTGTTTCCAACCAAAGCATTGCAGTTTCTCTATCGTTAAACCCCATAAATGGTAACAACTTGACCTTGAATCGATCACACTTAGGTTTGCAGTGATATGGAAAGAGAAACGTGAAGTTTGCATGTGTCTTTTTCAGTATACATTTGGCACCCCCTATTTTTGGTTTTAAAGTACATTTTGAAATTATTGGATTGCCATGTCTTTGAAATTTCAATGATCAAACCCAGAGAGTGAAGTCAATGTTGTTCGTTGAGCTCTTTCCATTTCAGGCTTTAAGCACAGTCAGCACCAGTCCTCTCGAGCGGCTTCCACACAGCAGCAGAGATGTTTTTGACGAGTTGTTGTGAAGTGCATTGTGAACCTAATCAGATAAACAGACTTTATCGGCATTGTCAACAATGTTGCAACCTGACAGGCAAGTAAACATTTTCTTCGCAGTCGCTTACAGCATCTTAAGCCACAGAATGTGTTGCACTTCATAATACCGATGGATATTTTAACAATACACCCAGGTGGCCAGTTTATTAGTCACATACACCTTGCTAACTCCACTGCTATCTGATACAACAGCCCTACAATAAAACTTAACTTTATAAAGCTTATAATGTTCAGTTTTTGTTGAGACAGCTGACAAAATATTAGATACTTCTTTCAATGCTTGGCCAACAAAATTAGAGCGTTGAATCAACACCTCCACGGCACATTGTCAACAAAAAGAAACATTATGATCTTTCGAAACGCGAGATTTCTTGCAGAGCTCTTGTATTGCATTGGATCTAGGTGTGGGTACCTAATAAAGTGGCAATGGATTCAGCTTTAAATCATTAAATTTGTGTTGACTTGAAAGCAAAAAGATCAGCTAATGAGGCATAATAATATGGATCAGAAACATTGAAGGGGGAAAAAGAGTAAAAAGGTGTGCTCGTCTTCAGGTGGTGAGGGAGATGAAGGCTAATGTGTGTCAACCATACTGACAGGTCAGTGGCCTGCAGCTGTCTGTCCAAACACCTCTCCTCTCTCTCTCTCTTTCTATACGTGTGTGTGTGTGTGTGTGTGTGTGTGTGTGTGTGTGTGTGTGTGTGTGCGTGTGTGTGTGTTCTCAGTCTTGTTCCTTTCTTCTTATCGCCCTTTTTCTGTCTCTCTCTCTTTTACCCTCCATCCATACTGTCTCTACAAGTCAAAAGTTGCTCTTCTTTAACATGTTTTAAAGGTGCCCAAAGAGCATGATCTTTTGTATTTCCAGTTCACGCTCATGTCTTTGTACATCTCTGCTATAAATTAACACACAATATGCTTAACTCACGATTACACCTAGACTCTGCGTCCTTAATGTCGAGGATAAAAAAGTAATTTAATTTTTTTTACATAGCTTAATTGCCAGATACACTCTGAAGCAGGGCGTCACTCACACACTCTCTCTCTCTCTCTCTCTCTCTCTCTCTCCCTCTCTCTCTCTCTCTCTCTCTCCCTCTCTCTCTCTCTCTCTCTCTCTCTCTCTCTCTCTCTCTCTCTCTCTCTCTCTCTCTCTCTCTCTCTCTCTCTTTGACCTCCCTTTCTGATATGTCTCTAATTTCTCTCCCCAGAGGAGTGACACATCTCATCATCATTATTATTATTATTATTATTATTATTATTATTATTATTTTGAAGTCCAAGTCTTGTAATTATGATTAACTCAGCCTGTCTTCCTCTGTCTTGAGATGATTGACAGCTCAGAATGATAATGAATGGTAATGCTATATGTGAAGCCCGTTTGTTTGCTAGCTCTAAAGTGTGTTGTGACAAAAATGCCCGATTAAAAACCCTAAATACACAATTAATTCAGGAATCCTTAAATACCTTAGCTTCTGCTTTATAAATGAATCATAAACCAAAAAAAAAATCAGGTGAAATATTCACAAATCTCCTTCACGAGTGATCTCACTGTCGTCTCAGCAGCAGCAGCAGCCAAGCTCCCCGCTGTCCTCCCCGCTTGGCTCTCCGTCGACACCGACTGACGATCCAACCGAGCTCACCCGAGGAGGTGCGATGGAAAACAGGTCTGTCGGCGAGGGAACCCCTCCCACCACCTTCACAGCGCCGTGGAAGTGTAGCGAGCGCGCTCTCTGCTAGACCTGTTTTCCATCGCGCCCCGTCGGGTGAACGTAGCAGCATCATCGGTGGGTGCCGGTGGAGAGCCAAGTGGCGTGAACACGCCCCCACCCCCCCAAAAAAAGAAAACTCTTATGTTTCAGCATGAACTCTTCTTACTCCTACTGAGTTCTGCTAGCTTTCTGTTGACTAAAGTCACGCTCGCCCACCGATCAACCACAGTGCATGTTAGTGCTGACGCCAGCAAAGAATACGCCCAGCATATCAAACTAAAAATCTGATTGGTTGAAGATCATGACAATCCCAACAATGTCCCCATGTGCAAAGGTCAGCTAGAAGGCCTCCGAGGCTCTCTCCTTCCATAGAGACATAGGAGGGGAAATCTGATTGGATAAGAGCTATGTTTGAAAGAAGCTGCACTGGAAGCAACACTGCAGACTGAAGGCAGCACAACAGAGGAAGACAGAAGATGTGCAATGAGAAAATCGGTTAATAGGGAAAATAAATGATTATAATACATGTAGTGTGTTTGTGAAAAATAAAAAAATAAGATAAGATACTCCTTTATTAGTCCCTCAGTGGGGAAGTACAGATGGAATATAAAAAAATTAAAATGTGTATAAGAGTATTGCACAAGGCGATGAATTAAAGTGTTCAAAAGTGTTAAAAAAAATACAGCTGTGAGAGGTTAAATCCCTCCTTGTTTGACATCACTGTCAGCAATGCTTAGCTTGCAAAGCTGCCCCTCTTCTAAACCACTGCTGCTTCCTGGGGTGTTACAGCGTTTCAATCCGTTACATTCCCTCTCAGTAGCTCACCCAGAGCTTGCTAGGCCTGCCTTCTACAATTTCTTTAACTCTTTTTTTTTTTTGATGTAACACCAGCGGAGTCAACGAAACAGTGCTTTATCCATCCAACTGGCTCACTTACCGTGAATAGGCTTAAGATGGTAATCCTGTTATCGGGGAATACTACTTGGCACGGACACATAACCACACACACTGTGAGGCACTCAGACACACAAAGTGTGAGGGAAAGTGTGGGAGAGTAAGAGAAAAGACAGGTCGACATGGCAAAATAACTGTGAGAAATAAGAAATATAGAAGGTTGATAATGACAGCTTAAACCGACACTGATAAGTAATCGCTCCCACTTTGCTTTACAAGCACTGTCTAAATTGAAAAAGAAAAGTGACATGGATGAGGATGACATATCGTATAAGACTAAATAAACTTGCACATGGAAATATCCATTCTAATTATTTGTCACAGGAAGAAGATATGGAGGGTCAGAGTAAAGCAACGGAGAGGGGAGGAAGAATAAATGGATGGTTAAAAGAGTAAGAGACTAGAGCGAGGAATAAATATAATTTCAAGCATCACCGCCTGAATGGACGTTGCTTTGCTGATTCATGGCATCACGTGTTGGGAAGCTCAGGGGAAGAGAGCGAAGAATGAAAGATGTGTGTGAACAAGTGAGTACAACAAAGAGAGGAGAAAGTTTAACTTTAAAAAATGTGGGAGAATAAAAGAGGTATAGAGAAGAGATGAAAGCAGCGGTGAAAAGGGGAACGGAAGCAGAGGAGAGACGGTGCAGACACAATTAAGAAAAATAGTTTATTACATCAGGTTAAACATATTTGGAGAAATGAAAGGGGGATCAATAATGGAGACAAACAAAACAAAAAGTGGACCAAGAAATATAAGAAAACATCAAAAAAGCAGATATTTTCAAGAGAGGCAAATTAGGTGAAAAGGTCAGTTCAAATATATTATGCAATCTCCATTTATTACCAGCGGCCTGTTAAATGTTAAATGGGCAATAAATAGCCTACTTTAGGTAATTGGCAAGAGTATACGCAAGTAGCATAACTGGATTATTGTCAATATGAACATAACTGATTCACATCAATAAGTTCTTACACAAGTCATTCAATGCAGTCACCTGTATCTGAATAAAACTGAGCAATCAGTGGCTGTTACAGACACATCAGAGTGAAACACCTTCCAACCCTGCATGCAAAGATAATTTCCTCAAAGTCCAATAAAACTGACTCATTGATATTAAATACACCCTCCCTCACTCTAACCTTGACATACAATACGAATGGCTTTATCGCTCTTTCTGCCTGTGCAATATGAGACCAAGGCTGCGATAAAATTACCGGAGGCAGTGGAATCATCAGCATTTACGATAATGTCATGATCTCTGAAAAAATATATAGAATTATATTATATATATATATATATATATATATATATATATATATATATATATATATATATATATATATATATATATATATATATATATAATTATAACTTGTGTGGAAGTCATTGGCGCTGATTTTTTTTTTGTTGAGCATTTCACTCCCCATCAGATTGCTTGAGTCAGAGGGGAACAAAGCGGGGCGGACAGAATCAGCAGACGTGAGCGTCTCTCTCCAAACGGCCTGTGTGTACACAGCCGTCAGCAGCAGTGTCAGCAGCTGCCTCACACGCTCCGCCCATGTTGGATGTGTTTGTTGTAACGTGCGATGGCTAATTAGCACAAGCATGGCATGAGATGGAGACATTTGAGCTCCCTCTTTTTTGTGTATGTGTGTCTGTGCGTGTAGAGCAGATAATGTCGTTGCTGAGAGCCATGATGACGCTGAAATACAGAGGGGTGGAAGTATAGAAAAGCATGACAGATGCATTATGTATCTATCTCACGTATTATACAGATACAAATGACCTCACAAAAGCTTTTCATAAACTATGCCTGTTCGCCCTTAGAGATGCAACTATGCTTGGTTGCATCTCTAAAAAACAAACCAAAACTGATATTAAGAGCGTCTCCATCCAGGATGTTTGAATCAACAACAGCTAGCATCACATGCGAACTGGCCCAAGCATCTATTCTGGGACCAATTGTATTCTCCCTGTGCATGTTGGCTCTTGGACACATCATTTAGCAACACAGTGCTGCACTGATGATAAACAGTTACCAATACTGCACTATGTGTATCCATTATTCTTAATGGCTGGATGGCAGCTAATGTCCTACAATTAAATAGCAATAAAACAGAGGCTTTCCTCTTTGGTCCAGAACGTCATAAACTACTACTTACTGCATCTGTGGTAAAGAACCTCAGGGTAACTTGTAATAGCCACTTTGAGCAGCGTAACAGAAATATCTCTTAAGCTTGTTTCCATCAATTCAGAAACATTGTAATGATGTATTTCATATCATCTCACCCGTCCCTCTCTTTTTACATGTTTAAACTCTCACTCCTTCTTACCGCAGCCAGATAAATAACTACAGGAGTCCTGTCAGCGCTCTGATTTTGAGTACTGGTTAACCATGACATTTAAAATACATTTTTAAATTGCAATACTTATTGACAAGGCCAGTCATGCTCCAGATGATATGAAAGCTTGATTTACTCCTTACTTCCTCTAAGAGTGAAATCAGTAGACTACACAGGAGCTATTAAGAGCCTCCTTAAAACTATAAGTCGGTTGCCTGGAATTCACCGTAATACATGCGGTATATTTCTGCTATTCCAAATAAAGGATATACATTCTGCTGATGGTGCACTTAAGGTTGACTACACTTAACAGTGCTTTCTTTTTCCAATATCACTTCATATTTGATCTTTATATTACAGTGTTTTATTGTAACTTTATTGTCATTATGTATTTAAATTGTTCTTGTTTTTTCTATGCACTTCCATGCATATTTTACACTTTTATCTGTTTTGGATTCTGCTTGAGATGACTTCACCTCTTATATTTGCAGTGTACCTGTTTATACAGGTATATTTCCGACATTTCATTGGACGTATATGAGCCTATTTCTCTTGTCCATATTTTACAAAATTAATATATTAACTAATTTCTTTCATTTTACACTTGCCCCTCCATCTGTTTAGGTATGCGAACAGTGCTGCTTGATTTATGGGCTTACATGAGTTTCTGATATTTTATATTCTTTGAATCTTGTAAGCTGCAAAACACTTGGCACATATGTTTGTAAAGTCTGATGTAAAACCTTATCATTTGTATTAACTCCCTTTAATATCGAATAGGGACTCAATATTAATCAATATGTTTTGGAAAATCCATTCTCAACCGGTGATAGGACAATATCAGGCCGACAGCTGATCACAACTCTGACATGAACTCATATTTCAAAAGTTGCATCAGAAACAATATTTATTAAAAACTTAAGTCACACACTGCCTGTCAGTCTGTTCATCCATCTCTGTCCAGCTTCTATACAATATTGAGAGTCTACTTTTTCTCCCAATTTCATTTAACTTTGTGAGCACAGACATACAGACATTTAGACATCACCTTTATTATTTTTAGCCTCAGAGAGGGGCTTGTCTGAAAAGTACAGTGCGTTGCCACGGCAGCAGACACTCCAGAGACATCATACAGACGAGGTATAGAGGAGGCGAGCCCCGAATCGTGCCCCCAGACTCATCACCAGCAATATTACGTTTTGTTTTTGCTTGGAGATCTAATTTGATTTTTGTCTTTGTTCCCTTGTCTCGGAACGTCTCAAGTAGTCAAGGACACAGATGCAAAGACTCGCGAGCGCACACACTCGTCTAAAGTAGTTTGGTCTAGCTGGGTTTCTAATTTGTCTTTGAACTCAAGTGTGAAGTGAAGAGATATGCAGACACGGTACAAAAGGTATGTTTTAAAGTTGCTTTCATCAAGTGTCGGATGAGTGATTGCTGTGAAAAGGTTGATTACTCTGCTGAACGTATCCAGACAAATCTCCATGGTACAAGGTACAGCCGCAGTGTCAGCTCAAACTTCAGCACTTGGCAACCGTTGTCTCTCAGTCTATGACACATTTTTCTTTATAAATGCCTGTATGTACATTACAGCTTAACAACAGAACGAACTTCCAAATCACTCATTTAAACACACGGCTTATACATGAATACATAAATACACGGCTTTTGTGTGAACAAGATGTATTAGTTGTTCTATCGGAAGCTTTACATTCAGAGAAAGTCCTTCTCGGTAAATGTCATGAATTCATTTTAGTCTGTTTTTATTTTTCATGTGCAAAAAAATGTATGAGACATGTATGAGACATCTTCATGTCTCATACGGGCCTGTTTTTCTTTTGTTTTCTCTCTTTGTCTCTTTCTACATCTTTCACTTCAGTGTATTCTGTTCTTATTTACATGTATACTGTAAAACACACTTTATGTACCCAAGCACGTGGTTGTGGGTTTAATACTAGGTGGTTATATTTAAGGTGGTATGAAACTTTTGGCGTTTCAAAAGGTTCCTCTTGGTTTTCCTCCATCAACATACTGCATACCCATGTTGCGTCTCCTTTATCACGCTTTCTTCCTAAATGTATACTGTTCCCCAGTGTTCCTTCTTCATTTTGCTGCCATCGACCTCTGCTTTCAATCTGTCTCGTAACCCCCCTTCCCTTAACCTTTTTCTACTCATCTTCATCTTCTTCTACTCTATCCTTCTTCTTCTTTGTGTCCCTCCGTCCAGTTAGGGGTCGAGCAGTGACCTTGTTTGTGTCTAGGTCGTGTTCCCTCTGAGTGCCTGTGCAGCCTCGTGCTGCCACCCGATCAGCCTTGCTTTCAGCCTCACTATTGATCGCCTTCCACTCACCCCTCAAGGACGGAAATCCAAACCCATATTCCAGACCACAGCCCCCATCTCCCTCCCTCCTTCCATTCCCCACTTCTTTCTTTTCTCTGCCTCTCCACTTTTCTCTGCTATGGCTCTCTCCACCTTTTCCTCTCTTACAGAATTCATCACACACACACACACACACACACACACACACACACACACACACACACACGCACACGCCGGTCTCAAGGTTGCAATGACCAGCAGACCCATGAATAAATAATAAGGAGGTAGGAATCACTTTCAGAAAAACCATTTACTCTCCTATTGTGTTCTTGAAGAAGCTGTGTGTGTGTGTGTGTGTGTGTGTGTGTGTCTGTGTGTGTCTGTGTGTGCGTGTGTGTGAGGGTGTGTGTGTAACAAGAAAAGCTTTGTGAGCCAGACTACAGTGCTTTGTTAACTGAAAGCTCCGCCGTCCCTGGAGTTAACTTGAACGATGCTACAAGCACCTTCTCAGTGACCTCTAACACTAAAGTTTTTTTTTTCTTGTTTTCTTCTTTCTTGAAGTATTTAGATAAATAATCAATAGGCTTGACATGATAATAGGATTACCTCACGCTCTGCCTGCTGTCTTCAAACTGAACTATTTTAAATTAGTTGAAATGGTCGAAGGTAATACTTGACACAAATAAAAGGAGGAAAAACAGTGTGCCAGTTTGAAACAGCAGCTTTTCCCCAAAAAAATATGAACTCAAAATTGACTTTTCTCAAGCCAAGCTGCTCCTTCAGGTGAACCAACCATTTCTGACTTGATGTGTGGCTTGTTGTAGCTGGTCTCTGAAGAGGAGAGAGGAGAGAGAAAGTCCAAAAGGGATGGAGGAAATAGGAGAGCTGGACAGGGACAGAAATGAGGAGCAAAAGATCAGTTGGAAGGGTGAAAGAAGAGTACATCTAATAGGCAGTTGTGGAGATACGGTGAGGGATAGGACAAGCGATAAAGACAAAATAAGTGAGAGGAACAAAAAAAGAGGAAGAAAGAAAAAGTGAAAGACAGACAGAGAAAGACAAATAGAGAGAGAAATGATGTCTCTCTCCTCTGTATGGATCAGGGTGAGAGCTCTCTTTTCAATCCAATCAAGCTCAGGCAAAGGTAAACAATCAGTCTTGGTAAAGGATTGGATAAATCCTCAATCAGACTCATTCTCAGTAAAGCAGCTATTTATTGGGCTAGCCTCACATGGCTAAATTGGATCCTCTTCCTTCTGAAAGAGGTGAAGAGAGAGAAAACGGGTGAGAAAGAGGAGTGTGCATCATCTCAGTCCAAGATGGCATTGATCCCGGTTTTGGGAGGAAAATAGTATTTGCAATACAAAATAATACACAGTATAAAAGTCTTTCCCAGTAATACATCTGGACTGAAAATGCAAAAAAAAAACAAAAAACACTATCACAAGGGCATACATCATATTCCTATGATCTTAAAAGGGCCCAATATGGGACACAACCAGCTCTCTCCCAAAGCTCAAAAGCAGAGATGGATACAAAATGTTAAAGTGCTTTCAAACAGCTCATCTGATTTATAAAATATTAAGCTATGATGTCTTTAAAGATTTTGTGTTGCAGTGGGCCTGTTTATCAATAAATGTAGTAAAAATGTTGTTGTTTCTCTAAAGGGTGAATAGAGAGAGCATTATGAGGACATTCCTGCTAAACTGGAGTACATTCATAAATAATAACAAAGCAGCCAGAAGACTTGAACATCTTGTGTGCGTCTGCCAGCACCTACAGGCAAATACAAACTTCTGGGTGAGGATGGAAAAGAAGGAGACATGTTTCACTACGGTAGCTGCATGGCTGCTCTATTCCTTTTCCTTTTTTCTGAAGAGAATCCACGAGCACCCAAAAGAATAAGGGAGTCTTGTTCCAAAATAAGATGAAAACTACTTACATCATTTCTGAAAGTATAACACTAGAGCATTAAAAAAAATATATATACATATATATATATATTGGATACGGTTTGTTTATTTATCTCCTCTCCTTCGAAAATACTGACAAGTAAAACAAACTAACAACAAATGCAAACTCTGTAAGTATATATATATATATATATATATATATATATATATATATATATATATATATATATATATATACATATATACATATATATATATATATATATATATATATATATATATATATATATATATATATATGTATATATATATATATATATATATATATATATATATATATATATATATATATACATATATATATATATATATATATGTATATATATATACATATATACATATATATATATATATATATATGTATATATATACATATATACATATATATATATATATATATATATATATATATATATATATATATATATATATATATATATATATATATATATATATATATATGGCCATTCTGCAGAACAGACACTGTAATGCTCGCAGTGATGGTCATTGAGTAAATTAAGTTAAGTTTCACCACACACATTTGGACGTCACAGCAATTTTTTTTTTACACAAAAAGTGTTTTTATACGTGATTTTTATTTGATTACAGATGACTGGCGTGGTGGATTTGAAACAAACGAGACAAGAGAGAGTCACGTTGCAGAAGTCCTGGATGAATTGAAGTAAACTCCTTGAGGTCAATGTCACGGAATATTTTTATCCCAAGGTTTCCTGAACTGTCTTTTTTGGGTACTTTGTCTCTATTCTATTGAGGCAACAAATAGCAGAAAAATGCTTTATGGTGTTTTGTTCTTTTGCTCACAATGACAAAACATATAGTACATATTACATTAAAAAACAACAAGTTTGTGCTATAGCACAACAGTCCACGTCTGGTAAGAAGAGTCTGGAAAAATGTAAGGATGGATGAAGGAGAGCTGGGGTGACAGGGATCAGGTTATCAATACAGCCGATAGAACGCAGTGGAAACTCTGTAAGCCCAATGGGACCGAGTGGAGAATGCCGCAGTGTGCTACTCCAGCAGAACGCACTGGGACAGAGGTCACACCCACGGTTCACTTCTACTCTATTGACTCTGAGCTCGCAGACTAAGAATGCTTGTCTGACTTCTCTGGTTATTGTAAGTGATTTGTGTTTACTCATATCTGGCAGATTTGGACAATGAGGGTCTTGTTAGACTCTACCACCCCTTCGGAGGGTGACAACTGAAGCGGGGGACAGAACGGGGATGACATGTGACAAAGGTTGGCCCATCAAACTCTCGTTGTGAGCGCGCAACAGCTTCTAAGATCTGCAATTAAAATCAGATCTGTATTTGTTCTCCCTGACGCAACTACAAAACATACATGCTCGCATTGCAGAAATAATGCATACGCTGTGCAAGTTGAAACAACTACACACATAGGCAGGCATGATTATCTTGACGTTAAATCGTTCAACCCTCTTTATCACAATAAGCATCACCATTTTTTCTCTTATCTCTTATCTTTCTTCATTCCTCGAGTGCCACCATCATTCAATGTCCTTCCACTTGTTGTTTGATGATGTTGTCATTATCTGATCTATGTCTCTGTCTCTCCCTCTCTCTCTCTATGTCTCTCTCTATGTCTCTCTCTCTCTCTCTCTCTCTCTCTCTCTCTCTCTCTTCTGCTTGTGTTGACACACGTACATATGCAACCTTCCACTCAACAGCCCTGTCCTTGTAAACACTGACACATGTCGTCGCCCATATGGGATGCATTTCAGGATAGAAAGTAATTTTATGATTACAAATGTGTTGACACAACTTTGTTTGTGTTTCATTGACAGGCAGTTTGACCCTGACCAAGTTTCATATTTGCATTGCATTGTGGTTGAACGACACAAAACCGTGGGCAAACCTTTATTTATGCGTACAAATTGTGAAATCAGTGAAGAAGAATTATCAAAAAGAACCTTTTCACCTTTTCACCATGCTGATACGTATGTACCAATTACAGTATGTTGTTGAATATGTGTCTGCCCTATATTGTTGCTTCCCTTCCTTACTGCAGCCAACGGCCCCATTGGTTGAGGAAGTATTTCAGTGATACAGTAAATTATAAAATATAAAAAAACACTGTGACAAAATAATCTTAACTCAAGTTCCACTGACGAGTTGTTGTTTCTGTCTTTATCAGCAAATTAAATTGACTCTCATGTAGTCAGATGGCACCTGAGCCTGTCTCAGGCTAACGAAGGAAGGCCTTGAGATGTGGAGGAAAGTTCAGTCAACAATTAGTCAATGGACCTCAAGTTTGGATTAGTTCGTGCTAAATACATCCAGGTAGTAATTTCAAGATTGTTCTTCGACAATGTCAAGTCTCAGTTACACGTGAGGAGTATCACAAGCTCCTGACTTGATTCCACACACCGTCCATCTCTTACATTTCATCCTTCATCTTACAGAGGTCAGATATGTTGTCTCACCCTCAGTGTTCCTGTCCGAAGGCATTAAGCTACTGACATGTTTTCACTGCTGCAGCTCTTTGCCTTAGTCTGTTATCTGTTTTCTTGTCTCTGTCTGCCTTTGTTTGTTAGTGTGTGTCCACACACACACTTTCTATCTCACACACAAACACACACTCACTCACTCACTCACTCAAACAATGTCTCTTTGCTGGAGGCAGTGTAAGTCTTGCTTGTGTAACCACTATACAGTATACTGTGCATTTTACATTCTGACAATGCAACCAATGTAATCATTATTCAAAATACACTTCCACCTCCGACCCAGAGAACAAGCAATCACTGACGCAATTTCCTATATCTTTGAACTGCTCCAGGGGAATGAACTTGTGTAGTATGTGTTTTTCAGAGAGACTTTTTATAGAGATTATTATTCCGGCACCGGTGAAAGTAAAAGTTGTATTCAAAGTCGGTCAGTATTTATTGGGAGAATTGTAAATGTGGTGTGCATGTGTATGTGTGTGTGTGTGTGCGAGTGTGTGTGTGTGTGTGTGTGTGTGTGAGAGAGAGAGAGAGAGAGAGAGAGAGAGAAAGAGCCAGTGAAAGATGGATGGATCAAATGAAAGAGGAATGACAGCCCAGTCTGTATATGCTGGTTAAGTCAACAGGCATGTGATTAGATATTGCAGCTACGTACAAATGATTTGTTTGCCTCTTACACGTGCACACGCACACACGCACACGCACACACACACACACACACACACACACACACACACACACACAGTTGATACACACATAAACACAAACAGAAGAAAACAAGGCCTAGACCCAGGCACTGTTTTATTCATGTTGATGTGATGCCAGTGGACATTCACCCGTGAGGAACACTGCATTTCTCACCTCACACACTCCCACACACAAAACACACAACCCCTCTGCAGTCACCTTCGTTCATTTTACATCTAGTTCTGTAAGCTCACACTTATGCACACGCACACACTAAGACCCTGGTCCAACATGTTTTGCTGGAGTTCAACCCAGGAAACCACATGTGTCAACTATTGGATGCATCTCCTGCTCTGTGTGTGTGTGTGTGTGTGTGTGTGCGTGTGTGTGTGTGTGTGTGTGTGTGTGTGTGTGTGTGTGTGTGTGTGAGTGTGTGCGTTGGCTTAACTGCTCTCAAAATATTTCTTTATAGAAGAATAAGGTGTTTTAACCAACTAATAGGCTGTACTACAAACGCAGCATGTGCAACCCCGTCCCAGCTGTTGTATAACAGCATTAGTGCTTCCTTTCTTCTTTCTATAGCTAAAAAAGTAGTAATTTCAGTGGTACAATGTAGTGAACAGCAAATTATAAATGTTATATTGTGATTTAATAATGAATGTATTGTGTATGTATCTTAACATATACAATATACAGTCCTTTGTGTGTGTATATTTCTATATGCCATTTTTTGTAAACAAGTACGAAGCGCAGAATCCGGTGTCAAATTCCATGTATGTGAAAATGTACATGGCCATTAAAGCTGATTTAAGTTAAAGATGTAAAAGATCCACTGATGCAGCTGCATTATTAACTTTGCTAAAAGACAAATGAACTGTGACTGTAACTTTAAGTCACAAGCATATTCTCTAAATCCTGAGCTACTGCCGGGCTTATTCATCAAAACAACATACTGAATGTTTCACAAACAACAGAGATTATTCATGTGGGTGCCAACGGATATCAATGTCGACCTGCGAACAATGAAGCAAGGCATGGTTTTAGTTGGTGCCACTGTGAGGCAAATGAAGAAAGATATTGTGCGACTTAGCACAAGCACATGCACAGTGACACTATAACACAACAAATGACTTGTGGATATATCTTATCATTTGTGCTCTCAAGGGCAGGGGATGTTTTTTAAGTGATGCCCGTCCTAGAATATGTCCACATTGCCTGTAGTCTTTTTAGTCACCAGCTTGTTTTACCTCAACATGCAAGCCTGAAAAGAGCCACATCATGTAAACAAAGTGAGGTTTGGTCAGATTTAGGGAGGTGTTCATGCATTAATACAACAGCAGCTTGATACGACCTCAGGCATTGCTATGTTTGTGTCAGGAAAATATGAGGACATAGATATTAGCTAGTATCTGAGACATGCTTTAACAATCCAGCAAGATAGAAGTAAGAGATGTCTGCACATCTGGAATTCCTTAAAGATGGAAGTGGTCTGACTGCTATCATGGCTCATTGACTACACCACTGGCAAGGAAAGTCCTGAACTTTGATTGTCTGCCGATTAGATGGGTGTTATTTTCTGATAAATTCACGCAGGGTTCATATACATTTTGACCAATGGATTTTTTTTTATGACTTTTACATAACTTTAAACTAAATTTCCATGATCAAACATTTTGTGAAATCTCGGTGTAAACATAAAAAATTAGAAAATGTTGTATTTAAACTAACAATGAGAATTCCAAAGCATACAGTGTACTTTAAATGACACAAAGGAAGGAGAGACAGTTTGGTTAAAGGAATGAACATGAGAGCACACACCTGCTAACATTTTAAATGTCTTTCTTTTAAAGGCATATTAATTGAAAAATAAATAAACAACATGAACACATAAATAAAACAAATGTCCATGGCTTTTCCAAAACTTTGGGATTTCTTTTCAAGGACCTTTCCAGGCATAAAAATAACCATTTTAAAATTCCATGACTTTTCCAGGTTTTTCATGACCCTGATTCATGGCTCTGAGCATCCTTGATATCCAGATTAGCGTCATCATGCATGGCAAACAGTCCATTAACAAATATTCCGGCACACACCTTTCTCGGCAGGTGGCTTGGACGCTTACCTGTGGTCGTGGGTGCCCTTTAACAATACACTGAAGCACTAGTGTGTCTCCTTCTTTGATGGTGTAGATTCTCTCACTGATGTTATCATCCTTGACGTTACACGCTGCGCCTGAGTGCACGATCTGGGCGTTGGCTGGAGCTGTGAGTGAACGCATGGACACACACACACACACATGCAGACACAGTTATGTAGCCATGGGGACATACACACATTCACACACACAAAATACAGAGGGAGAAAAAAACAACACATTACATATTTAGTAACATCTCTGAAGGAGAAAAAAAGGTCATTGTCTTATGGGTGCATGTGTAATACTCATGCTAGTATTGATGACTCAGATAAATAAGTGATCACATTACTCTGCATCTGCATGAACAAAGCCTTTTGAAAAAAGGCTGGAGTGTTACGTGTGTCAGTGTTTGATGAGCGATGAGGGCATTTATTGGAAAATGTTAGGCTCCAATCGAAAGTCAAAATCTGGGGCAGCGCTGTTGTCTTACACAGTAGAGAGTTTGCAGTAGCAACGTACACAAGATGGGTTTAAATAAGTGTTGGTTAAAATGTGCTTGCTTGTGTCAGACTGTGTGATATCACATGGTGGGGCCAGTGAAGAAAGGGCAACATGAATTGTCAATTTTGCAAAGTGAGTTTGAGGTAAAAAAAAAAAATAATAATATTTGCAGCAACATTATGGTAACTTGCCATTTTATTTTGCGTCATAATCAGACCCGGCTGCTTAGTAAACTTGTAGCAACAGCCCCTTTAGGCAGCACAAGAGCATGTTCTGAAAATTCACACTAAAAATTCAAGTAAATTGTATGGTTCACTCTATTCATTTGACTATGTTTTGTTATAACCAATAACACAGGTGAGATCCCCTCAACTCCTCATATTGAAATGATATCAACCGATTGCCTGTAACTTTGTACCCGGGTCGTCTTTACAAGAGTAAAGAAACAACACGGCGTGACGGCAGGACAAATGAATGATAGATGCACGGTGGAAGCTCTTTACAGCGGAGACAACTGCAATGTTGTAGTGTGCTAAAGCTGACCCACGAGGAGGGTTGACTTGCGTGCGAGAAGCGTCAGATGGCTTCACCTCCCAGATGATGAAGAGAGACAGGAGCGCAGAGGGGAGCGACAGAGACAGAGCGAGAGAAACAGCGGGTGAAAAGGAAAAGGCCAGAGAGGAGTGTGAAACCCCAGAGAGAGGAGAAAGGGACGGGGGAAGCACAATGATGTGATTAGCATCGATTCACAGGGGGAACACATTCTCACTGCGCTCTACAACTGTTATCATTGAAGAGACAGGAAGCGAGTGGGCGGCCCTTTCACCTTAAACATCAACTCGATCATACATTACAACACACGGCGCAATCACGAACCAGAAATCAAGTTCAAAATAAAATAGACTCTCTAACTCTGTCGCTGCATATTTGCTGAAATGCAACACGCTGAAGCTGTTGATAGCTTAAGGTATTGGGACATAGTGAGTGTGCCTGCCCACTTATATCTGTACTTTTTAGTGACATTAAGTGACATTGCCACTTTACTACAAAGGGATTTTTCAATAAACAAGACAGGGAAAAAAGACTGGAGGTCATTCAGTCGCGGTAAGAAACCTACGCTACTGGCTTTTAGCTGCATACAAACATGCACTTACAAAACACCGCATACTCCATACTTACAAAATATATGTTAAAGTCCAGAGGATAATACCAAAAACGAGCCTCCTTGTATATAATTGGCATTTTGAAGATCTTAAGAAAATACCACTTCACATCGGCAGCTGACTGTAAGGGACGAATGAAAAGAATCCGCTCCATGTTTACCCTCAGTCATCATATCTTTTCTTCTAATTCTCTGAAAATGGATGTTTTGAGAAAGAAGATAGAAAGCAAGTGCGTAGTATGATTCCCACAATGCCTACTGTATGTTTGCATTCCTGTTTGTGTGCATTTGAATGAGTATGTGTCCGTGTCCGTGTCCGTGTGTGTGTGTGTGTGTGTGTGTGTGTGTGTGTGTGTGTGTGTGTGTGTGTGTGTGTGTGTACACTGTAGATATATGTGTGAATGCCTGTTTTTATATAATACTGGTAATAATGTTCTGCACTGTCGTTTGTGGGGCTCATCAACAGAGCAGTCCATTATTCACCCCTTCAGACTTTCTATTATTATTTCAAAGGCCTGTTTCACTTACCACAACTATTGCTTTACCAAAGTAGCATAATATACACGTACATGCAAATGCTCATATTCGCAAAACATGCCTGCTCCTGCACACGTGTAGCTCCACGTGGCCGCAGCACGCCTCACTACAGTGGCAGCATTTCTCTACATTTAAAAAGGCTGTTTGTTAAGCTCTCGGCCTCTTGCTCTGTGGCCCTTCTCTATCCTCCGTCTTAACCTCAGTGTCTCTCTGTCTCACAGCACATGGTGTCTGACTCAAAGGAGAAGAATAAATCAAGTGGAAAAAGTTCAAGTGCACTTGATGAAAAACACCAAAACACTTAAAACACTCAACATATGCGAATATGAGTTTGATTTTCCAGGATGTAGAAGATTGGAGATTTGAACAGATTTTATTTAACCCTTCAAAGAAAAAAAGTACTAATTTAACAAAAAACGGTTGTCTGAATGCCTTATTTAGCAAGCATTCATACAGTTTACGTTTGTATTGACACACATGGACTGCCCAGTATAATTACAGTCTCTATCTGCTCAACACTGAGCAGATCCTGTGGAGCAGTTGGGAGTTAAGTGTCTCGCTGAAGGGCATGTTAATAGCAGTTAATAGGAGATGAGAGATCATGTCTTTTTATTTATATCCCAAATTGTCTTAGTTATGTTTATTGTTGACCAATGATCTTCCAGTAACAAGCCACCTCTAGGCCAAAGTTTGGCTGGAGCAAATCTCTAGGAATCAAAATATAACCAATGAAAGAATAATAGTATTACAAACACTATGTGGAGTTACAGAGGTGTGCCGTACTAACTCAGAAAGTCGAAGAGACGATATAAGTTGTGAATAATTGTCTCCTTACAGCTTATTTGCGTGCCGGCATTATTTTTGCCTCTCCGGAGAGGGAGAGAGGTCGAACAGAGCAGCTCCTCTGTCTGCTCTCGCCTTCGGCAGCTTGGCTGCTTCAACTGTCTGATCTAGTAGGAGAAGGGAGGCCGAGAGAGAGGACGAGACAAGAAAGGCAAGATAGAAAAGACGTTAAGAGAGAGAGAGAGAGAGAGAGGGAGAGAGAGAGAGAGAGGGAGAGAAAGAGAGAGAGAGAGAGAGAGAGAGAGAGAGAGAGAGAGAGAGAGCAAAAATGGGAGAGAAACAGAACAACAACAGACAAGTATACAGAAAGAGGAAAGAAACTAAGAGAAAAGAGAGAATACAGAAAAGCAGTGAGGCACCAAAAAAAAAGCCATGCTGAAGAGGAGACAAACAGTAGAGGCAAGCAGAACGGGAAGTCGGGCCAAGGAGACAAATGTATGTATTTAAATGAGAGAGAAAGTGATCAATTGGAATGGGTAAATCAAGTGAAAGAAAGAAACATTGACAATAGAAGTAGATAGTAATAATAATCATAAAACAGAGAAAGGATTAGGTAAAGTAGTCGGCCAAAGAGGAGAGAGTGACAGTGAGGCCAGAGAGGGGGCTTGATGGAGGCTGCTTAACAGGTCACTGCAGTCCAAAACAAAACAAAAGAGTGGAGCAAACAAAGTACACGGACTCGAGATGTTACACAACCAAGACTTTCCCTCAATCTTCTATACGCACTCACAGTAACAATCTAGTATCCCTTTCTGTCTTTACAACCTAACAATGAGTTCTTCTCACAATGAGAACGACACAATCAGAATGATGAGTTCATTCCAAGTTCACAACTTGGAATGTGCATAATCTTTAATATATAAACTGTAATATACTGCTTAGCTGTTTAGCAACACAATATACAGATCACATTTAAGTTTACACATTTAATGACTAACAAAGCAGCAAAAATGTCATGAATGACTTAGGTCGACTCAATTAGAATGACTAAAAAAATGAAATATATGTATATATGTTCATGTTGTTATTAAATTGGGAGCCATGAATCATAGAATAGGAGCAGAATGAACAATTAATTGTTTTCTGTGGTAATTTTAGTCGTACAAAAGTAAATGCGGATTGTTGTTAAAGCCTGCGGCTCATTCTCTGCCACATGTGTGGCATTTCTTTCCTAATTCCAATTCCGTTTTGAATGTTCGTCTTTACTATTATTGGTAAGTAGTACTATTATTATTATTATTATTATTATTAGATTTCTGTCTTGGCAGGCTTCTATGGAGGGTCAATGAGCGTTCAAAATACAGAACATCCAAATACATTCATGTCATAAAGTGTACACTAATATATTAGGATTCACTGCAATTTTACTGCAAATATCAGCAAAACAGCAAAAACTAAACATCTTAACAGAGTAACAAAATAGCAAATTAATCAACTAATCTATCTAAATCTGGCCAAAGCCCAAGCATAAGAAAAAACACTCGCCCGGTGTTGTGTCCAGAGGTGCATCAATTCAGTCCATGTGGAAGACGATCATCAGTCATAAAAAGCTGCTGTTTTGACAGCAATCTATCTGACTTTGATGATTCATCGATCAAAACGGTTCCAGGGAATGCTGATTGAAATTGTTGTCCATGCATTATTGGAAACTTTCTGAGACATTCAATGCACATTAGTTGTAAGTGAAACATAACTATCGGCAAATGCCTCGTCTGATTAATTGATTCGTCGCCGCCTGCCATGTTTGTTTTTGTTGAGGGGACAGGACATCTCTCACTAAAACTAATGATGAGGCAAGAGAGCTGGTGTCAAACAGCAGTGACTGCTTGACGGAGTGCTAAGCAGCGTGTGTGTGGTTGAAAGAGTGAACAAGAGAGGCTGTGCGTGTGTGCCGTTGATATGTGAGCGTACTTACAGGCATGTGTCAATGTCTGTGTGTGTTTCTACGCGTGTTATACTGTATCTTGCCAGAGGAATCCCACAGAAGGTCATGAATCCTGTCGAACATGAAGACACGCAGAGCATGATTGATATGCGTTGTTACTTTATGTGAGCCGCTCATGCATGCCGATGAGGTCTCAATTCACTTCATTTACAAGAGACCATTTAGATGCGTTGGCCCTTCCCCTGCCATCACAAGTAGGCTACAAAAAAAGGAAAGCGGGAGGAGATAGGAATAGTGGAGAGTGGGTACCCAAGGGAAAAGTCACAGACTTTATTGATTAACTGCAATAGATGGAAGTGTTCATCTGGCCCAAAGAAAGACTAATCACACACACACACACACACACACACACACACACACACACACACACACACACACACACACACACACACACACATACACACACACACACACCCGCACACACACGCACACAAACAGCCTTATGACCAAAAGCCTGAGTGACTCATATTGCCTCATCATTTTTATCAGGATTCTTTTCTGCAGACAGGACAGTGAGAGATCAGGCGGTTGATGTCAAGGCCCCGTCCTTTTCATTTTGGCTCGATTGGAGCTCCAGATATCAAAATGCATCCGAGACATTGATTTAACTTTTGACCTACCTGTTAAATGGCCGTTATAAATGAAAAGACTTAACCTTCAGTCGCCTCTTTGGTACTTTCAATTAACTGTAGATTGATGTTTCCCTGCTCACACTCATATAAACACAAACACACGCAAAGAAAGAATGAATACATACATTTTTTATTTTTCTGCGTATGCTTGAATGAGTCCGCTTCGCACTGTTTTCCAGAGTATTTTTAGAAAGTCACACAAATATTTCCCTCTGCCACTAAATAGGTACAACCTCCCTCAAGGCAGCGTTGTGTCTTTCACACAAACATGAATTGTATTGTTGATGAATTTAGTGGCAGGTTTCCAAACTCAGACCCGGATGAAATAGGCAAGCAGCCATTTTTTTCCCCGGCCTTGCGTGTAATTTTAACTCCGGTTTTTGGAAACATCTACACCCCAATATAATTGCCTTTTTACCCTTTCTCCTTCAGGCAGATTCAAAGGTTAAAAACTAAACCGAAGGAATAATTGATATTACTGATATCCATTAACATGCCCATTTTAATACTGAAGTCCAGATACTTAACAGTAAATGGAGACAGATATTTCAAACAGAACATTTTGTTATGAGACTAATCACATGCATTAGGAATTAGGCTATAATAATATCAGAGCACATTTATGTAGAGCTTTTCCAAAGTTGGGAGAGTGGTGGTTGAGATTTTTGAGCCTTTTTGAATTGGGGGAGAGAGATGACTGGAAACACCCGTGGTTCTAGAGACCCGCAGGAGGTCGGCAGATCTGAGGCGTTGGGAAGGGGCATGCTGATGGAGGAGGTCAGACAGGTGGTGATGTGAATCTTGAATCTTTATCCTGTTTTGAACCGGGAGCCAGTGGTGGGTATAGCTCCGTACGTATTGGAGTTTATTAAGGACTTGGTTTGTGTCAGTGTTGGATACAAAGTAGTCAAGCCTGGCTGTTACATATGTGTTAATGAGTATCTCTGCAGCAGTAAGTGACAGTGAGGGTCAGAGGTATGTTATAGAGGAGAAGGGAGGCTGTTTTGATGATGCGTTGACATGGTGCACAATGAGAGGGTGTGGTTCAGAAGGACTTCAGGGTTGGAAGGTAGTCTGTGCTGATGATAAGGATTTTTTTGACTTACTGCAGTTGAGTTTTCCAAAGGTTTCTTTGCATCTATGTTTTATTATCTATTAAGCCATTGGTGATTACAATTATGTGTTCACTATCTACCATTAGGAGTAGAACAATGAGAATGTAACGTGTCCAACTTCCATTTTTTTAAATTAAATATATAATATGTATATATAATCTAGGTGTTTAGTCAGGTGTAAAAGTGTTGTATTTAGTCTTTTGATTAATCATAGCTGTGTTTACTAGTTTCTGAAAAGGTTAAAAGACAACTACTAAGAATCGAAGTAGAATATTCCATGAGATAAAAACATGTTGGGAATTTTGGAAAATGAATTACATTGTTATCTTTACATATATCTGAGTGCCTAGCTTTATCAATACGTTTTGACTTTGGGACAGCCAGTCAAAAAGAGCCGCCTGTTTCTTTACTGCATTACACTCGATTGCTGACAACTGTTAGAGTAGGTGTGGTCCAGCGGAGGAGAGACAGCTGAAGAGAGATGAGGACAGACACATTGCAGGGAAGAGTGGCAGGACTTTGAAGTGAGTATTTGAGCCAAATCTAAATATCATAGCACAGCAAATTTAATCAAGCTGCTGAAAACACAAAGAGCTGAGCTTGATTGTTTCTCTGTATTTGATTGGAAATGCTTGATCTTTGAACAATTATATTATTGGATCCTCATCCAAAATCAGTGACACTCTCTTGGCTTGTAATCTAAGAAATGCTCTCTCCTAATTACCCCATAAGACAATACACACCTCTTTGCCTTTTCCACTTTGAGGACACAGAACAGCCATCAGTAAACATATAGCATATTGTACATTTGGACTATTGACATCAAAGAGACTGAGAAATGAGAAATGGGATATTGTAATAATTTGCGCTGATAAAATTGGTTTTCTTTTAAAATGTGAACCAACTAAAGTGTATAGGGGAGGGTAAACAAGCTTGTTATTTTCTTCTTCATGAGATTCTTCCTTTGAATTATCCTAACAATCCTAATTTATTTTGAATTATGGGTTACAAGAAGAAGTTCACCCTAAACTGCACTCTTGAGATGCCAATTGCATGTCTGGCACCCAGCTGTTAATTGTGTTCACAATAACACCTTGCTTAAATCCAGCTAATTGGAATAGCTTAGATCACACTCATCAGAGACAATCCTACACAAGAATGCAATTCTACAATTTTATAACACTAATGATATTATTATAGCCCCATCTGTCCTTTAACTGTATATAAATACCAGGTTTAAACACACATACAAGGGGGATAATAATTATGTCAAGAATACACAAACCCAGCAGACTTTCCTGCTCCATCAGTGCTGAAAGAGGGCTTCCATGCTCTAGTTGAGTCTTTTTGCCGAGCCCAGCCGACCAGAAAGAGATTGTGCATATTTCCAAAAATGTCAATAACCATTTATTATGGGAAAAAGTGAATTGAGAAGCTTGGTGTCTGTCAAAAAGTGATACTAGAAGGAGGAAGGAAGCAGCCTGGTCAGGACAGTGAAAAACACAGATTTTACCTGATTACACAACGCACTAAGAGGTATTGATTAAATGACCACTGTGAAGGAAGGGACAATAAGCCAACAGTAGCATGTGAATCAATTACACACACACACAAACATACACGCACCAATCATCACTTCCCTGACGGGAGCTTAAGGCAGAAAGCAAAAAGAAGAAACACATTCCCAGAGAAAAGGTGATAAAAGAGACAGATGAGGAAAAGCAGCAGATTATTTTTCCAACAGAATAGTATTCGGTTTATCAAATAATAAACCATAATAGTCCGTATGCCTAGCAATTCAATATGTTTTTCTCAAAGTGTGGCTTACATTTTGTGCGTCAGTAGTCATTGCATGGATTTATCTACATAAAAAAGTGAGCATCTCTCATAATTGTGCTGTTGTAGACATCAGTGTGTGTGTGTGTGTGTGTGTGTGTGTGTGTGTGTGTGTGTGTGTGTGTGTGTGTGTGTGTTTTCATATTTGAATAGGTCATGCTTTCCTGTGGATCTGACCATGAATTAGACAGTTAACTAACAGTATTGACTGAATTCAGCCAATGCTAATAGCTAGTTATTTCATCCACACCAATGGAGGCCTTTTCTAGGGTCATGAAATCGACGCGTCAGGGTGTGTTCAACAGTGTGTATGTGATACATGCCGTAATACCTAGTGGCTGTGTCTCGTGTGTTCCTGTGTTTGTCAGTGAGTGACTATGTATTTTTCAAGTTGAGGAAGAGATTGTGCAATCAACAAAAGTATCAGTTGACAGATACAGCTAATAAAGGGGGATCACTGCAAGGCTGATGGTAGATTAGAAGGGCAGGCAGGTGGAGAAACAAAAAAAACTGTAATGGAAAAGTGAGAGAACCAGAGAGAGGAACGAAGAGCAGCAGTTTTGTGGCAGCACTGCAGGCTTCATATCCAAGGACAGTGACTCTTCTCTTTGAAATATTCAGTATAGATTATTGACATGCACAGATAATGCAACCCAAGAGGAAAGGCAGGATTTTTTTTTAAAACTACAGATATATGCTTTTTCTCAATAGGAAATTTTTAGGTCTATTTTTCAGCAATCCTGAGAATTACTTTGCTTGGCCTTACCCTGACCCTGTAAGATCCAAAAATACTGTTTTGTATTGCCCTCCTATGATATTTTGGTCTTTGCTCTTGAGATACCAAAAATGTTGAAAAACAACCCCATTAATGTGATTAAATCTAGCAAAAGCAGCAAAGAAAAAGGTAAAAGCGTGCAAATCCCCAACTTTATGTCTTACGTAAATTCTTCTTGTCAGCACACACGTCTGAGGCCATACAAAGTCACGGCCACATACACAGGTTAATGTAATATGTTAATTAAGTATAGCTTTGTGGAATGTAGAGTAAAAGAAGTGGAAAAGAGACAGAGTGAAAAGACAGCCAGTCAAGGATGGGGGAGTAGGGGTTGTGTCTGTTGTGAGGACTTGAGTGATGTGAAGTGATCAGGGGTTTGTGTAGCGCGGGCAAACAGTACTTATACTCCTCCATAGGAGTGTGCTTGCCGCACTTGAGCTTTCTCGGGATGAAATAATAAAGAGAGGAGAGAGGGTGAGTTCCGACAAAGAGATGAAACAGCTCAGTTCTTTGAAGAGACGGATGGAAGGGAGAAAGGAGCGAGAGGGAGAAGGGAGGGAAGGACTCAGAAGAGGAGAAAAGAAAAAGAAGTGTGTGACTGGCATCGTCTTTGAGAGCGTTCCATTCACAAAGCCTGTCGTATCCAATGTACAGTGAGCCCAAATTGACAGGCCGGGGAACAGGAGAGGAGAGAAGGCAAATAAAAATAAGAGAAGCAAACAAAGACAGCTAATGGCTTCATTAGGTTTCATGAGCATAAGATGGTGTCGATATGCAACATTTCTGCACACAAAATGCCTCAGCATTTTTGCTTCACAGCTTCACCACGTAAACATTTGAGTTTGACCAATGATTTGATTTATGATCAAATTTCTGCAAATCAATCTGGGTTGTATGATTAGCACATGCCAACATGCTAAATTAAGTTGTTGCTTAGCTTAACATCAGCATGTTAGCATTGCCATTGTGCGCCTGTTAGCAGGTAATGTTAACATTTAGCATGGCTGTAAAGTTTATGGGCAAACTGTTGATGGCTTATTGATAAATCAATGTATTATTTTAGGACTGGTGTAAACTAAAGGTTATTGTAGATAACTCTGACACAAGTTAATATTTAAGTCATACACAATGAGAAGTCATGGAGTGAAAGGGTTAAAGTGAAAAACAATCAATCACAAGGCAGCCACACACTAAAGCATAGCCTTATTTATCCTGTGTTTTACTCCAAATGGGACCATAATTTAATAAAGCAACACCATGCTGTATTGAAGAAGATTTGAAACCAGCAGTTGCGACCATACTACAATGTGTATTGAGGTAATGAATTGTGTCAGATGTAGCTCATTTTCTCATAAAATTCAATACAATTGAACATCTTTTTGTAACCCAGAGGAGTTACCCCCTGCCGGCTTTTAGAAAGAGAGCAGGAGTTTTAGGCACGTCTGCAATGGTGTCACTTTTCAGACCAGGAGGTCGTCACCTTAAAACAGAATTAACCAGAGAGACCAGGGAAAAATGAATGGAGATACATTTTCAGGCTGTAAGTGATAACGTTGCGTTTTCTAAACTACGCAATATTTTCATTGCAGAGATTTTCTAGAGACTCGCAAAATGTATTTTGCACATTAACTAAAATAATTGTCCCGGTTAAATTTGACTGGATATCAGAGTCAATGTAATTCAGCATAAAGTAAAAGGAACAAGATCCTCAATTAACTCTAATTTGAAACTGAACAATACATCAGTGTGCAGTTAGAGTTACAACAGCACATATTGATATCTTGATTAGAGTTGTGCTCAGACAAGTCTTACACAGACAAATTCCTACTCACTCTCTCACGCGCACACACACACGCACACACACACACACACACACACACACACACACACACACACACACACACAACACCATACACCGTTCTGAGTGGAGCTTAGCGCTGCTAAAATCAGCAGTAGCTTCCTGCCGGGGGTGGGTTGACAAATCATGAATTATTACAGAATACTTGAACTAATTAAGTACAAGGTTTGGACATTTTGACATAAAAATAAAAAAATTACACAATGATGTGGGACTTTCATTAGTTAGAATGCTTCAGCATTCCAACTATTGTTCTTCAAATATTTAATAAACCTTTTATTCTTCTAGTTCTTCTATTTCATGTGTGTCAGTGTGTTAGTTTGTGTCTGAAACAACGTGTCCGTTAGTTTGTGTTAGTTTGTGTCTGAAACCAACGTGTGTGTTAGTTTGTGTTTGTTTGTGTCTGAAACCAACGTGTGTTTGTGTGTGTTAGTTTGTGTCTGAAACGACGTGTGTATAAACCAACATGTGTCAGTTTGTCAGTTTGTGTCTGAAACAACGTGTGAGCGGAATTGCACTGCATTGTGGGTAATTCAGTTCAAATCATTGTTGCCGTGGCGTGTCACAATTGCTTTGTGGGTAAAGCAGGAGAACTCTCAAGAACTTTCAAACTGTTGTGACTCCAACTGCGTGAACGGCAGCGAGTGCGAGTGAACGGCCGCGCTAACGTGTTATTATGGTCGTGTGTACGCGCGTTAAATGATTTTGAACTGTAACATTTTTCAGCAGGTATTTTGCCTTTTCTATATTTTCAGTAATTATTTGCGATTTATTTATATATTTATCTATTCCGCTATTTTCAGCTATATTAATATCTATTTAGCTATTTTCATATATATTCAGCTATTCTTTAATTTCCAAATATATTTCGCTATATTCAGCTAATTTAAGCTATACTCAACTATGTTCAGCTATATTCAGCTATTTTTTTTCAAATATTTCAGTTATAAGCTTCAGCTTTTTGCATTCCAATGCATTTTCTGCATGAAATGCTCTTTCTAGTTTGGATATTTGCATGATTTTAGCTGGACACAATCTTAATAATTACATTTTGTTTTGTTTATGTTGAACTAACAGTGTAGCCTAAATGTCTCACATCATATTAGACTTCTCTTATGGACCCACACATGTATTGCCTTCAACAACAAGCCCCCTCCTGTGGATTTTTATAAGTTATTAACACTCAAATCTTTTAATCGTGTTAGACTGAGCTTAATGGGGCACCCTGGTGGGCAAGCTGTGAACCCCTGCTATCTAATGTTTAAGCTCATCTCTTGACTGTCACAGGTCATCTCGCCTCTCTATGCCTGCTGTCCTGCTACACTCCAATGAACACTCGCCCCTGTATTTAATGTCATTAAGGAATAAATTAATCTTAGAGAGGACAGTAAAGGAACAAAAGATGAGATGTAAGCACAGCCAATTCAGTCACGCCTTAGACGTGTAAGTTCTGCTTTTAGATGTGTGTTTCACACTACCTACACCATCATTCCCACCAACCTCTGGGTCTCTCAAAGCAACACAAGCATCTGTTAAGAGAGGAAAATACAATGAGAGCAACGGAAAGACACAGAGAGAGAAACAGGCAGAGGACAGTAACAGCTGGCGAGGCTTTTTGCAGCAAAGGTTCTGCGTCTTTCATTGTTTTGTGTGTGCGTTGTTTCTTTCTGTGTTTGCACAACATATGCCACACAAACCACCTTAGGTGTAACATATGGCTATTCTAGTCAATGTAGCTTAGCAAGATATGTATGATACGGAGAGACAGGGAAAAGTGTCTCTCCTCTCAAGCTTCCGTAATTATACTGGGATATAGAGGAGAGATGACAGAAAGGCAGAGAATAAAACACTTAAATGACAGGGAGCAATGAGAGGAGGAGACAAGCCCTGTATTTGGGACAGAAGACAGGCCGTGTGGTTTGGAAGTCCGTCTGCCTGTCAATCTAAGCTTATTCTATACAAGCATAATGCTTTGACTCCCTTTGGTGACACACACACACAAACACACACACACACACACACTCATGCCCATTCACATGCAAACACATCTACAGCACCAGATAACAAGAGACACGCTTGACTACATACAGTAGAAATGCATACGAGCAAAATAAGGAATCCACTCCGTGTGCACGGTTTACGTGTGCGTGTGCGTGCATGTGCGTGTGTGCATGCGCATCTCCAAGGAAACTGCAGCCGGGGAGCCGACAATGCATAGTGGTCAGTCCAGGTGAAGTGGTAGAGGAAGTAGGTACTAAGAAAGGATGTCGATAAAGAGCAGAGCGAGAAGAAACGCTTGAATAAAAGGTCAGAGAGAGAGCTGGAGGTAAGGTACGAAGGCAGGAGCGTGTGCGTCTGGAGGGGAGGAGGGTGAGAGACGAGATGTGGAAAGGCAAGATATTTTGTATGCTATCTGTTTTAACGGTCATACCAATAAAGTGACTGAAATTGGACTATTCAATGTAACAGAGAAAAGGAGACACGCGGACAAGTCGCAGACACAGAAATGCTGAGGAAGACAGAGGCAGAGACGTATTCACAGACAGAGGAAGAAAGGCAAAAGTGAGAATTTCCTACAGTAACGAGCACAATGTTAAAGCATTAAGAGCTACAAACTAAACACAAAGGCCTTTTTCAGGTGCCATCAGGATTGAATCCAAAGTGCTGGCTCACAGTAAAGGTGGGTCTCAACAAGAGAACAGACATAATTGTGTCATATTCTTGAAGATGGATAGAAACATATGTGAATGGATGGATACAAAAAGGCTGATGGGGTCATGTAAAATGATTATTTTACCTGATTCAAAATGTTGGTTTCATAGTTTGGTTTGCATTGTGTGTTGTTGTTTTTTTTTTAAAACAATGTTTCCTAAAACCAGAAGAAAATTGAAGTACAATGCAACAATGTACTGAAGAAAAAGATCAGTATCTAAAGATACTGTCATGTTTACAGAACTCTCTCCTTCAGCAGAGGAACCAGGTGGAACCATACAAACCTGTCCCTGATCAAAAACCGTGTATTCAAAAGTTAACTTACAGTAACTAGAATTTCAAGTATGACTTAATTAAACAAATCATGAGCACACAGCGAGCTGCATCTGGTGTTTATGCTACTTAAAGGATAAACTTTCTATTCATTCTGTTGAAGACACAAATTTACACTTTACAAAGTGATAAATGTGTAATGTAAATTAGTTTTCCTTTTCTAACTTTTGAATGAAGAGAGAACGACTAACTATGATGATTTCAAATCCTGAAGGTGAAGAAAAAAGGAAGGGATAATAATGCATGTTAACAACTGTTTTGTGAGCGTGTAAATCTGTCTCATCTAAAACCAGCTGGATAATGTTCTGTTAGGAGCCGGCACTTTGGCCAAAACAAACGGGACAAATCAAGATAAAGTTTTAACAAGAGATAGCTTTATCCAACCAGATTGACCCAAATTAAGATTGAGTCTGTGAACAATGTTAAGAGCAATAGTCAGGTTTTAGATTGTTGCCATCTTGATTTTTAGCAACCAGAGGTGACACGAGAGGCTAGAGTTAAGTACAACCAATCAATAAATTCAACATTTCCTGGCGACCAAAACAGTCACAATTAGCTTTTATGAACTAAAAAAAAAACAAGTTGGAAGACGAAAACATGGAGAACTTTGTGGTAGTGACCTGTCAATCACAAGGTAGCCACGCCCTAAAGCACAACCGGCTCTATCCCGCATTTCCCACTAAATGGGAGCGTGACCATTATTTACTCAATAAAAATCATGCTGTACTGAAGAAGACCTGAAACTAGCAATTGAGAGGATCCATGTAGCAGCGAGGCAGACAGAGAGAGACTGCTGGTACAGTCAGGGCTTTATGGACAGGGGGCAGCCCGGTATCTGGAAAACATGACGGACAGATTGGCAGCGAAGGACAGGAGTCGTCACAATGCTAAAAAAAAAAAATCTCTGCCTTCATAAGCTTCAACGTTTTCTCAGGACAATTGCTATGAAAATCACTCCATGGTCAAGTGGTTTACAAAAACACAACTTCTTAAAGTGTCATATCTCTTCCAACTTCTTTTGCAAGATGTCGAGAGTTTGTGAAGGCAGAGCAACACAGAGCTGAAGAGGGAAGGAGGGGAGGCGAAGTTTAAAGGATAACTGCAAGTGAGAGACTTCTTAAGCGATGTGAGGGAGAGAGTTTTAATTCAATTTTCTGTGCTTTGGAATTTGTATTCTGGGTGATGAGTAGGAGGAGAAGATGGGTTTGAATTTTTTACTGAGCACATTCCCATACAGGAGCTTTAACTACACACACGCACACACACACACACACACACACACACACACACACACACACACACACACACACACACACACACACACACACACACTATGCCTGACTGTAGGCTACACATTTCGTACTATGTTTTAATGCACTTTAAAAAGCTAAATAATTTAGTTTTAAAAGAAAAATGTTTAGATAGTGTGAGTGTGTGTGTGTGTGTGCGTGTGCGTGTGTGTGTGTGTGTGTGTGTGTGTGTGTGTGTAGCACCCAGTACCATCAGCTATGATGGATTATCAGCTATAGGGCTGCCCTGGATGAGCCCTTAGATGAAATTGGAGCAGCAAGCTGCAAGCTGCACACTAAAACCTGATGGGGACAGCTGGCCAAGGATAACCTTCATGCGGCGGTTGGGCTTGAAAGCCAAAGATGGGTCAATTAAAAAAAAAGACGGATCTGAGGTTAATCGTAGGAAACTTTTTTTTTAACAATAAATGTGATGTTTGTTGAGAAAGAAAAACTGTGCTACTAAGCAATGTTTAATCCATTGTTCTGTTTTCTGAACAGCTTCTCCAGTCTGGGGATTGGAGCCAATCCCAGCATGCATTTGGAAACAGGCAGTGTACACGCTACTTAGGTCATCTATCGATCACAGGGCTAACAGATACAGAAACAGTTACACTTGTCGATGGTTTCTAGTTCATATAAACTATATTTGGACTGTCACGCAGAGCAGAGCATCCCTCCTGTTTAGGGAAACTGTGTTACAGGAACAAAGGCATGAGAAGTTTATGAAGGCACATTCAAAGCCATATTAGTCTACAGTGAGTTTTGACCTCACATTGCGACTGAGAGGCATCTGGTAAATGGACGGCACAGCTTTTCTAGTCTTCTGACCACTCAAAGCGCTTTAACATTACATGTCATCATTCACAGGGGCGAACATGCGAGGCACCACCTGATGGCAGGACCATCTACTATTCACACTCACGCCCACGGCGCAGGAACAGCCTGCGAGGGCAAATGGGGGTTAAGTGTCTTGCCCAAGGACACAGCGACATGGACTAGTAGAGCCGGCGATCGAACCGCCAATCCTTTGATTGAAGGACGACCCTGCTCCACCACCAGTAACTTAGCAATGCTGTGATCGGCCACAAATATATTTCCAGGGCAAAAAATAATAAAAACTCTGTTTTCAATTGTATCATAAACTGAACAAGCCTTTTATTACCTGTACATGGGGTTTCATCATTTTAATTAAGACACGCAGTTCTACATGACTTGCAACCAGTTTGAAGTTTAGTTCATTTATTTTCTCAACCTTTCTTTCCCCTCTCATGAGGAATCCATCCGGCTGAAGTGGAATCCAGAGACTAAGAGAATTTCCTACATTAGGAAGTGAATTTAGTTTGAATCCTTCTACTCACAATTAATCAGCTAATGAAGTGGGCTGAAAAATTCCAGAGGACCTGTTGAACTAAAAGCATTATAATAAAAACAATCCCCCAATTCAGAATGTTCAGAGTTTTCGAATGTTTTAATCTCAAAAACAATCTTGCCAGAGATACCTTGAAATGTCTCCAGTAAGAGGAAAGATTGTGCAACTAAGGAAAGAATCTGAACGGATTGAAGATCTGTGCTGAAAGCCTCACACTCTTGAAAAGGCATTCATGTCAGTCTGGCTGTCTTTTGTTGGCATGTTAGATCTCTTTATATGTGATAAGACCTCTGTCCTCTATGACATATTTGATGTAATATATATCAGCCAAACTGCAATCTCACAGAGGCAGAAAAAACACTGAAGGCAGAAACAGATCCCAATGGATTATCTTCCAACTGAGAAGGCATCAGATACTGATTTAGCAAACAAGAATGAACAGTGAGCCCCGAAATTCATTGCAAGAGCGAGGCATCATCTCCAAATAGTGCTCGTAGTCACTATATGCAGCCGGTGGAAACTCAAGGTAAAAATAGATATCTGTATTTCTACCTTTCTTTCTCTTTTTCATAAGCATGCCCTGTCCATTACAAACAAAGCAAAAGAAGCAAAGCACCAAATATTACTGCAGTGTATTTTTATAAACCATCGGTGGGGAAACTGCGCCTGGAGGGTGCCGGTAGCTTGAAAAGGCTGCTGACATGTTTCTTTCTTTTTTTACAGGATGACACAATATTTCCCAAATTTTGTGCTCAACCCATACAAAACCGATACACTAAATGTGTCTGAATAAGGGGCAGTGACTCATAAACAATGTGTTATTTAACAGCAGATTAAATATTAACTTTCAGCTGGGAACAGTCAGACTCAAAACCCCTGAGGAGGGCGCAGTCAGACAATAACAGATTGACGAAGAGAGAAAGTGTGAACGAGAGAGGCAGAGAAATGCATTGAAAGGCCAACTGTCCAAAAGGTAAAAAGAAAGAAAAAAAACAAGGAAAAAAGAGAGGAAAATTCAAATATAGAGTGACTGTAGTAACACAGCATCTACAAAAAGGACCTGCTTTCCAGCCCTGACCGCCACCTAACGTCACAACACCCAATATGATGTACCTCAAGTCAAACTGACTGCTTGTTGTGAATTAAAACTTTCATCAGCTTAAAGCAAACTATCATGCAAGATTAATAATGGGAATCATGACATCATGTTCTTAATGACTCTTTAAAGATGAAGTGAGGAACTCTGAAGGGAAAATCACAGCCTGAGTGCCACTCTGGGTCCTTAAAGAGGCTAGTAATGAATTAAAAGATTGAGAGAAATTGGTCATGGGAGAGTAATTTTGTACTTTCAACACAATATTACAATATTTAACCAACATGTTTAACAAAGTTTCAGTCCATAGTGTAACAATCATGAGAAAACAATACGTGTCAGCTTGAGTGGCTTCAACGTTTCGAGTGTTGGTTGTGTTTGTGTGTGTCAGTTAAATACAGAAATGAACATACACTCATATCAACATTAACATTAACCATCCTTTCAGTTCACTTTTTTGCAGACACCAGGGCAGGCCTTTGAGCTGTGTGTGTTGTCATCCCCGCACCTCTGTAGTTTCACTCTGGGCTTCAGAAAGAGAAAAATGAGGGGGTAAAAAACAAAAGACAACAGAGTCTTTTGAAGTCTTCTCTCCCCTGTTGTGTCAAATAACTTTGACAAGAGTGGAGGAGGAGCGTTGATGAGAGCAAGAAGAGATGGCTCCTAATTGGCTGCATGAAGAAAGGGAGGACAAGGCCAACGAGGCTTCCTAATACAACTCAAGGCTGTGAGTGACAGCATGCAAGTGTGTGTGTGTGTGTGTGTGTGTGTGTGTGTGTGTGTGTGTGTGTGTGTGTGTGTGTGTGTGTGTGTGGTGACAGCACACTTATGGGCAAGTACTCTACAATACACACACCTGGGCCCTATTTTACGTACCTGGTTTACTGAGTTAAGATAGCTGGATAATTTTAAGGATTAGATGAAGCATGTCGGGCTTTTCGGTTCTTTGAAGCAAGTTTGGAAAAATCTCCATATCAAGACATCGAAATCCCTTAACCTGGTCGAGAGCAGGTTTAGTGAAAGTTCACTGGATAAGTTGGCGACTCCCACCAGACAAAAAGCAGCTCCCTTTGTCATTGATGAAGGAGCGATATTAGTTACATTAGTTTAATAAGGAGAGAGTTCTTCAAGATCCATTCTCACGTCATGATGACTTCCTGTATGAACGCTATCGATTCTGCCGACAAGGACTCATTTGTTCACAATACTTTCTGGAGCTGTACATTGAACACCGCACGGCGCAGCCGAGCGTTGACCGTCACATATGATGTACACAATACATACTTTATGCAGAGTGGATCGCAGCCTTGTGCTTTTTTGCGAGTGGTCCATGTCTGTGTCGGTCGATGCAGAGAACATCGTGCTGTTCGTAATGTTTATTTAGCGCTTGAGAAGTTTATGGATGTGTTGAAAACACTCAGAATTATACGACAGTGTTATTAGTACAGCATACATATCATTACTGTAAAACATGATTAAGTTGGACTCATGATAAGAATGCAGAGAATCGCACACAATTTCTTTTCACGGCTTGATTGAATTTCTGATTATGAAAAATACATACATACTGATCCGCCCACATATTCAAACACCTAGTTATATGTTAATCTACACATACATGTATATACACATACATGGTACATAATACATACGTGCATAAAGTACATTTATCCTCATAAGTATATATTCATTCGTATACTACTGCCAGCGGGCCCATTTAAATAAATATAAATCTGATTGATTTGGGTGATGAGGCACTTAAAAGTAGACGCTACATTCTTCCAACACTGAGGCATTTAACTTGTCTGATATTTTGCGATGCTTATGTGACTCCAGCCCGACCAGCAGAGGGGCGCAATGCTACGTTCATAACAGGAAGTGTTATATTCGCTTGAATATTCGCTACGCTTTGGATGTGAACGCACCATTAGGCTGTGCCATCATTATGAGCTTAAAATAATCATATGTAGTCATGATCATCTCCTGCTCCTTTACGAAGAAAAGAGATGCTCTTTCTCTGAGTTTATTTGCCATTGTCGTGTTTGAAGATCATGAAATCCGCGCTCGACTCCTCCCCCTTTTGAAGAGGAGCGTGCACACGGAAGTATCCAGGTGACTGAGGTCTGGCTCGAATGAACGAAACCATCTGAGCGCTGATCACCCTTTGAGAAACTGAGTTAGGCTGACGTCAATCATCTCTGTAATTTAAGTTGGATAACAGGACATTTGATTGACTTTGTTGAACCCCGCACGAAAAATAGGGCCTTGTGCCAACCTGCCAGCTCACAAAAGGCTATCGCATCAGCCTTTTGTTATTTTACGTGTAAATCCACACTACTTTTTTGCATTGAGTTCAACCTGCCATTTGACCAGGAGCCATCTTGACAGAGCTGACCTTTTCAGGAAAAGAGCGCTAGAAAGTCCAAATGTAGGGAGCTATCATAGAGTATTCAGTTGTGATGCACCATTCACTTCTATTTAACCTCCTGTGTCGGAGTTGAAACCGCTCCTTAAATAGTTTGCAGAGTGATATAAGACAGAAGTCAATGGTTCGAACATCTTTTGAATTAACTGAATGAATGTTTTGTTCTATTGACCTTTGCACTGATAAGGCAGCGGTAATGAAGGACAGATTTAGGACAGGAGCAGGATGAGGGATTTTTATAATGGCAGTTACTATACATTTTGCTTAGAAGCATGGTAGCATTCAACAACGTCTTACTCAACAACACTATAATAAGAATGAGATGCATCAGAAACAAAGCTTTTCTTCGGCTTTTCTCATATACTGCATGTACAGCAGTCGATACAAGGCTTTAGATATTCTGGCGATTCTGTCAAACAGAGTATTATGTCACATCTCAACAACATCAGAACAATATGGATCATTATGGAAGAAGCTGAGAAATATATGTCACAATAAAAACGCAATACACACAACTCGTTGAGAAAATCCCCAGATGCTGTTTGAGTCTCGCGAAAAAAACTTTTCAACACAACCATTAGAAGCCGCGAAGAGTGGAGGAGGTGGATGAGATTGACATAAAGAGACAAGGAGGGAAAGAGAGGCGGGGGGGAAAAAAGTATGTGAGTAAGTCAAGAAAGAAAGGGAGCAGAAAAAGAACAGAAAGAAAATAAAACAGAGTACAAGAGGAAGTGAAGAGGACAAAAATGTTAAAAATAAGGAAAGCCAAAATGAGAAAGACAGAGCTAAAAAAAAGTAAGAAAAGATGATGACATGGTGAGCGTAGAGAACGAGAAGTAGAGAGCAAGCAATGTGCTGCCACTGAGTGAAATGCCACCAGGCCTGTCACATATCTCTACAATATTAATTACATTGTGCCACGCTTCTGAATAATGGAACAGCCCTATTTAACCAGACTGAATTATTTAGCAGTTACTTGGCCTATAGTGTATATAACAAGATCGATAAGCATCGAGTACAGGTAATGAAATTCCAAAGGAAACCTCAAGGAGGAAAGTTGAGTTCACCTGCACTCAGTTAGAGCCCATCCAGATGTGAGTGTGCATAAAGGTTATGTTGTGTCTAATTACTGCACTAACAGTACTCAAATATAGTCCATTGAGAAGCATTTGTGTGGGTGCTTGTGGGTCAGCTTGCACTTACACTTGATTTATTTATGCATATGTTTTAGACACAAAAGGCTTCAGATTGGAGCTCTAACATTCAGAGCTCCAATGTGAAGCCTTTTGTGTGTGTGCAATTTGTTTTAAATAAGACGCAAAAAAGACAGAATCTGTCTCACATGGTGGATAGTCAGTGGTTACCCGAGTGAGGCACCCATTTAAGGCATTTTATGCTTACAAAGTTCTGTATCGGATGAACTTTAAAGAATATGACACCCACCTGAGGGGAAAGTGAATTTCTCAGCAAGACATCTCAACCTTTATTCATCAAGGATTGCTGCCCTCAGAGCAAAGCTATCTTTCTACAGCAACACCCAGTACACACACTGACACATTGGACATTGTCGAGCAAGACCAAGTCATTCCAAGAAGGACAGCGTCCTGCCACAAGTGTCAGAAAGTGTTGCTTAACTTGAACATGCGTGACACACAATATGATGTCATTTTATGATTTAAACTTTGTGTGTGTTGCAACAATGATATTTATCACACTCAATTGTGCATTCTACAGATACAGTAGAGATATATTTTGATACAAATACTGTAAATGCAAGCATAAATAGGTGTGTGTGTGTGGGTATGTGTGTGTGTGTGTGTGTGTGTGTGTGTGTGTGTGTGTGTGTGTGTGTGGCTCTACGGCAACCCTCTTCACAATTAATCAGCCCTGCCATCCTCCCCTCCCTGGGAAATGGATGTAAGAAAAAACTTAAAAGGCTTAATTCATAAATGAATCACACAGTAAATAATAGGTGTTTGTGTTGCCTGCTACAGTAGACAAGCCTGTGTGTAAGCCAAGGGAGGTGGAAGATTTACTATCACACACTGCGCACGCTGGATGAGGCGAGGCCGCTGAAGACAATAAATATGCTTTACTAGTGGCTGGTAGTGAATACAACAGCTGCAAAAGAGCTAAGAATAAGGAAAGAATGGAGGAGATGGATCAGAAGAGGGTGGAAAGGAGGAGGGGTAAGATGGGCGACATGAGGTAATCATGAAAGATGTAGGGAGGGAGCAAAAACGACATGAAGTGAATGAGAAGGTGTGTGGATGAAGAAGGAGAGAAAGTAGGATTGTAGTAGAGATGATGAGGTGCGGTGGAGATGAGGAAAAGAAAGGTAGTTGAGAGAGAAGATAAAGAGGAGCGAGTAAGACAGAACGAGAGAGATGTTTTTGTCGGTTTGATTTAGCAGCGTTTTGAAAAATCAGCAGATAAGAGTACGACAACTTTGAGTTGTAAATCGCCCTGGAGTTGACTAAAAAGCTAATTGCTGTGTTCAAACAAATGATTTGGTTGAAAAAAAGGCAAGGTTTTCATTATTAACTCAAATGTCACAAAAGACATTTTAAAGAGCAGCAGCTTTATTACAAACCTGCAGGATAAAATCAGATCATCATTATTTTGACCGGCAGAATACAAACCTTTGAAACATGCAGGATCCTTCCTTGATTGCATGTAAAGAGAGCTCAGCAGAGACCTGCAGCCCGGCAGAGAAACTCTCTTTAGAAGTACATTCAACCTGGACATTCAGGTCTTTCTTGTTTAATGTGCTGTTCAAAAATAAGCAAATTAAAGTGTTGAACTGAAAGCAGACAACGCAGCAAGAAGCACAAGCGCCACTGTCACTGTTACTTTTTAAACACACTTACTCACAACACGTGCTTAACACGCCATGAAATTATTAAATATTCAAATGCAGAGAGAGGGAGAGAGAGAGAGAGGGAGAGAGAGAGAGAGAGATAATCACATGTACACACAATCTACTTGCTGGAGCGTATATATTCTAGTTGGCCATGGATCCTTAGGAGCACTGAGCCGTAGCCTACAGAGTTATTACACCTCCACATCCACTCCTTGTATTTACATTTTTTCAATGGTCTCTTTCTCGCTGGAACATAATCAGCTGATTCTCGAGCTCAGTTTCTCTCCCAAGTCATCTGGAAAACACAGCCATCACTGAGGTCATTGTCTTCCAATGAATGGCCATTACTTATGGGATAAAACACACTTCAGAGCACTGCTTGGAGCTGTAACGACCTTGTGTCCGTTAGCTGGCTGCCTTTTGTAGGCATTTCAATTGGTCAAGGTAGAATTCAAATGAAAAGTGATAAAGTCTGATGCCTAAATTGCTAAAAAGCTATCAGGAGGGGGTAATATGCTGTGTTATCCCAAATTATAATAATTATTTAAATTATTTCCAATATACAATAAGTCGATTGGGATTCATATATGATATTGTCCGTCTAAGGAAAATGTTGGGAAATGTGTTAAATACATACATACAATTTCACAATTTGAAGTGAAAAGAAGAGGAATACTTTACTCCTTTCTTGTCCTCTATTTCCAGTGTCTTATCTGGAATGATGGATGTGCTGTCAGGTTGCTGTTTTATATTTGGTTTAACCTTCCGGTCACAATTCCTCTGTCTTTTCAACTGTAAATGACCAGATACCTCCAAAATGTGGTTCTGTGTAACAACACGTGATGTGTTAAAAACCCTCAGATGCATTTTAAAGGCTCGTTTTAACACCAATCCTCTCTATTTTCTAATTGTCTTTTAAATGTCCTGTGGTTTGTTTGTGCAGGCGAGCACCAACTGAATCCCTGCTTTTGAGATCAGAGATCATCTGTCGCTACACTGTCTAGGTTTTGTAACTTTTGTGGTTAGACACATACTCTATATCTTGCTATTAAAATTGTATTTTTGGGTTCAATCCCTTTCACACAAATGCATATGTGTATCCCCCCTCCCATCAGAGCATGCCTTTTCCTCAATGACTTTCATTTCATGATTTGAAATCTATTTAAAGTGTTTATTAGCTGAGATGCTCTGCTGTGGAGATCTAAATGTTGAAGAAGGTCAAGACAACAATGATAAGACCATCAGGAGTCTTTGGGAGCTTGTCACAAGTTCAGACAATGCAGGCGCCTTCTTGTTCATGTGGCAATTCAAAATATTTTGATTCTAGAATGAATTTTCTGACAACTGCTCTCACAAGACCGTCCCGAGCAGAACAATGTCTGCACATGAAGTTTGTTTGGACTCTGCAATTGTGTTATAATACGTTTTTGCATTTGTGTTGCAATACTTTTATACACATTTTTATTTTATTTTGTATTCCATCTGTATATTTAATATTCTTCTTACGGTTTATTTTTTTTAATTTATTTTTTATTACTGTTCCACTGTTTAGTTATACTACTTGAACTTTATCTTTATTTACTTGTGAGCAAGGCTGCTGTAATCCTGTCATTTCCCCACTGAGGGACTAATAAAGGATCATTTTTATCTCATCTTATCTTAAACTCTGCTTCAGCAAAGGCCATAGTGTCAGAGTTACTACTTTAGATCCCCAGATCCCCACAAAAACTGGATCTGGCTCCCCTCGGCCTTCCAGAGCTCTACAGCGAGTTCACGCTCATGGTTCAAAACTTTGAGTTCAAGCTCATGGTTTATGTGGACAACAATTTGACTGTTTTTCGTCTTCTCACTCTCAAATCCTCGTTTTTGGCACGCTGCTTTTTTGTTTTACTCAATGTTTACTACCTGCACTGCCCAACAGACACAGTAAACAACTGGCTGCTGTACACAGTGGAGCAGTTAGCAGCTAAAGCATAACTCTGTTATAATTTTGGAATTAGTGGAGACTAAAAACAGACATAAAAACAGACATAAAAAAGAGTGAATATTGAACTTACTTGGCCAGATTTGGAGCAATTCATAAGCGCACAAGTTCAACAGTTAACACTTAAAAGCTGATAATATGTTACGGTTGTGTGTGTGTGTTTTTTATCAGTTGTTGCATGTTTAATCTTGATTTGGAGCAATTCATATATATTATTTTAGGAGGGTCCTGAAAGATCCGTATTCAATATGCATTGAGTTTGTACTGTGTGTGTGTGCTTGTGCATGTGTGTATAATAGTTTCTGGTTTTACTCTGTTTGGCTTAGCAGAGTGAATAAGCAGTGCCCACCGATGAATAATGAGGCTATTACAACCACAGCAGACTACAAAGTACCGCCTGCCCTCATTCAATAGTGTGTGTGTGTGTGTGTGTTTGTGTGTGTGTGTGTGTGTGTGTGTGTGTGTGTGTGTGTGTGTATTTGTACAGTAATGGTGTGTGTTGTGAGTGTGTTAGTTAGTCAATATGGGTGATGGACCCTCGCTCTATATTTTATTTCTATGAAACACTCCTGCTTGAGCATCACGCAGTAATTCAATATTCAGTTTATGAAATGAGTCCTGTGGAGAATTGGTAAACTTGTGTGTGTGTGTGTGTGTGTGATTGTGTGTTTGTCTGTGTACGCAGGTGTGTGTGAAATATTTAAACGTGCATCCGTGAGAGCATTCCTTCATTCTAAAAGCCCTTTACTTTAAATTAACTCAAAGATACATGCCTTTTGGAATACTATTTGGAACGTTGTCCCATAATGTAAAATATCTCCTCCCTGCTCGAGAACCAGCAACAATGCTCCGGTTGAGTCATTTTCTGAGGTGCAGCTACATCTGGTATGATGTCCAGACCTACGCCGGTCAAAGTAAGCTAAAGAAATGGTCCTACTTTTGGCCTGTACTTGGTTGATAAATACAGACACTGCTTCAGAGTAAAAGAGAATCAGCTGGTGCCCTTTGTGGTTATTGAGAAGGCTGCAATCTTACAGCTGTATCCACGCCCCACCCTTCTGATACATTTCTGCCAAATGTCACATATGCCAATGAGGAATGAAACAAATAATGAGCATGTCTTCGTGAGTCTTTGTGTATGTGTGAAAGAAAAAAAAAAGAAACAGATTTGAATAATATACAATACAGTAATTGGTCTGTTGGACATTAATAACCAGGCGGTAACCTCTGGGACTGAGACGTGAAGCCAATGTAGAAGAGCCTCGAACTTGGTTCCTTTCAAATAGCCGTCAGCGTATGACTCGTCTGGTTGTATAGAAGTCTATGAGAAAATGACATTACTTCTTAATTTATTATCTCAGTAAATATTGCAAACATGATTTTATTTTTTCAACCGCTAGTTTAAAGTATGCTTAAATACAGCATGATGTTATTTTCGTAAATTATTGCCCTATTTAGAGTCAAATAGACGATAAAGCAGGGTATGCTAATGTGTAGAGCTTGACTGAATTTGCTGCCAGTTTTTAATCATCAGAAAGGAAAATATGAAGATGAGTAAAAGGGAAAACAAGTCCTTTAAAACCTTCCTTAAATGTGTGCTCAGGTGCATTTAGGACAGCCAGGAAGACAGCACATCTCTTCCTGACCTTGTCACCAACTGCAACTTCTGATAATGGCTGCTCTGTGATCAGTTCCCCTGTGTGAAGACATCTTTGCACCTCCCTTGTGGTTGGCTTTACATCTATCCCAGTTCAGCTCTGAGCAGTATGAGAAGACAGTGAAAAAAACATCCTGACAGACAATTTACTATGACTGACAGTTGGCGTTTCATTGGTGGGCTACTTGACTTTTCTTTGTCTCTTCAGTTTTATCAGCACTCATATTCTGTTCTTTGTTTCAAACTGCTATTACTGAATCAAAGCGGTGGGCTGTGTGGGCTCCATCCTTCAAATCCGGATGTTAAAGCCCACAACCACAACCACACAAGTGGTTTAATTTTCCCTCTGGGCCCTGAAGCCCCCCGACTGTTCATCCCAAGTGTCCAAAGTGTAATGAAGTCTCTTCCCATTTACAGCTAAGCTCAAATAAACAATCATGCTGATCACTCGGCATTTGTAATGAGACGACAGGTCGGGAGAGATAATTCACCCGCCCTGAGAGAAGACGGGGAAAGCATACAGTACATTCAGGCCCGTGTGCGTTTCTATTTGTGCAGGGTGTGCGGCTGTGAGTATGCATAATTAGGTCGAAATGCAAGCGCACAAAGTAGCACAAATTACAAAGATGGAATGCATAAGGTACGAAGCGAGAGTAGGTGGTGAGCAAGTTACATTTTTAATCAAAGCAAGATCAGATATTAACCAGTGATGGAAGGCATCTGATCATTGATTATACCTCTAATTACAGCTGGCAGAAACAGGGAGATAAGAGGCGTAGAAGGAAGGCAGAAGAGAGGGGAAAAGAGGTGTAAAATAAACACACATGTACATAAACAAACTCAAGAATGTGCTTGCTTTATTTATCATACTCAACTGATGTCCACACACACACACACACACACACACACACACACACACACACACACACACACACAAACACACATGGAATGTGAAAAAAGAGTATCAGAGAGATGAAATGCTTCAAATGCAGCTACAAACAGACAAGAGTCCCTGACACCTCTATAATTGGCATGGTAACGATAAGCTGGTAATACTGATCTCTGTAAGAGATGTTTTCTGAAAATCAGAGATCATCTTTAGCTCTAAAGATTGTTCAAATAACAGGATGTCAGGACACTTTATCAGGGTGAACTGAAAGTGAAAATTAAGGAGAAACTAAGATGTAAAAAGGATTTACATGTAAAAAATAACCCTTACATATTCATGGCTCCACATGTCCTGCCTCCCTTAAACATCTTAAAATGATTCTCTTCATCAGCATTAATAAAAGACTTCATTTAAAAACCTTCGTCAAGCTCAAGGACAACAGCTAAAACCAGAAGTGAACCCGGGGTTGCTCACAAACGTCTAAACGGGTAGTATCGTCTCTAAAACGCAGCCAAAGTACATTCATCAACACTCTGGCAGCGAGCCGATGCCGTTGCAAAGCGCATTTATATTGCATCAACAATTTTCAATTCAATTTGGCACCAATAAAAAACATATTTTCTTGGGCATGGATTCAAAGCATTCACTGCCAAACAAAAAGCAGCAATTAGAGAAGTGGGCATCTTAAAGGAACATGTAAGTGCATGAAATCCCCCGGTTACCAATTACAGCATTCATATCTCTTTTGGGTAAAGTTTTCTCACTCTGGTCAGGCTTTTCAATAACCCACTACATCAAGCACAGAAAACATGTTTTTATGTAAACCGTGAACATATTGTCTTAAATTCCTATCACATTTAACTACACTGTAATTGTTTTGTATTACTATTTAAACACAATATTAAAAAAGGTACATTTCAACCACAAAAAGACAATGTGTAAATATATTTTTCACGGCGTTCTACTCGTCTGTGCATAGTTGTATTTAATAGTCAGGGTGAAGCAAGGACGCATGTTTGGGAAGTCTTGACCAACCAACAAGACAAATGAGACTTGGATTATACTCCATGAGAGATTATGTAAACTGATATAGTTTTGCTGTTGTTAAACGTGGCCCCCATTTACTTAAATTCACCATTTATTCATGTTTTCTCTTTTTTTTGTAATTCATATGCAAATAGTAATTCTTCGACTCTTGCAGTTTTCTACTACAGTATTTTTTGTTTGTTTTTCCTTTTTTGTCCCATAATGTGATTTATTTATGTTTTTCACATAATACAGATGCTTTGTTAGTGCCTGTGAATCTGTTGTGGCAGGAAGCTTTGGACAGTGTTGGGACGGCCTCTCGGAGAGAGAGAACAGCAAGTACATGGAAGTTCAAATTCAATTCTGCGGGACAATCTAAAAAAGTCAAACTAAAAGTAGATGTGGGATGTCTCGGCAGGCGTGAAAAAAAAATCAAATCACTTTGAATAAAATTAAACAAAATGCTGATACTAAGCAAACTTAAAGTTGGTTTATAAAGTTTAGTTATTATGTTGAACCCAAAAGTCTGATTCAAAGCTGCTGCATCTCAATGAATCAACAACCTCCTTCTTCAATGTTATAATAATAATGTTTTAATGTATATTTACACTACTATGATATGATTACGTTTAAGTTGTCAATCATCTCACACATAAACCGTTTTGTTGATTTGTTCAGTGCAACATTAAAGCACAAGATGATTTATCCATCTCTCTCACATCAGTGTTTTCCATCAAGAGCACTTGAGGAGTCCAAGCTGTCCAAAGGGAAAATGGCGTGAATGATGGATTAATGGTTAATGGTTAATGCATGAGCTGCATGCATAGCTCAGCTCTTCAGTGTACTCCAACCCATTGTTCATGTTGATACCCCCCCATTGACGTGGTTGCTACAACACATAGGGGGATACACTTTGTATAAATCCATTCCACATCCTGTATGAATAAGAGCTGGGTCTAAGTAGCCTTACAACATTTCAGGACAAGCACCAGCTCCACTGCTTCTGGTCTATGGATCACACAAGAACGATCTCCAGGTAAGAAAGCGCACTGACAACCAGTACAGCCAGTTCTCCCATGGCTTATTGTGTCCTTCTTGCTATCCAGCCACCATAGAGAAGAGAGAAGAGGAGTTGATACACCATCTGAGTCACGTTCAATTTACCATGCGCTGAAAGCAGAAAGCTTCATGAGCAGAAATGAGCTCGTGCTCTTTTTGTTTTTCTCTTTGTAACTGTAAGATATCTCTTTTGTTTCTGATGTTATTGTAGTGCACGGGGTGTGACAATTGGACAATCACTAAGGAAACTCCATTACAGATCCTTTATATCCTCTTTAAAAGTATCCAACGGGAATTGAACTCACACTCTATTTGGACTTTCATGAAGAGACAAATACGGACACACACAGGCTGTAAATCAATCAATGTGCTCCAAGCGCCATTTTTGTCCCAGTTGGAAGTTTACTGTCATCAAACTGAAAAGCACAAAGGTTTACGTAGCATTTGAAATATAAATATATATATATATATATATATATATATATATATATATATATATATATATATATATATATATATATATATATATATATATATAATTAAACGTTTATTTTCAATGTGTTACTATTTACCAGTTTCACCTTAATTTGTTATTTGTGGTAGTGATTAAAAAGTAACTCTTACTAGCGATCAAAATTAAAGAGACGGTAGATTGATTTATATGCACATGCCAAACCTACACCTTGGCTCTCATTAAAAAATGTGTGTGTAGGCTTAAAATCAGAAATAGGATCAACTAAGTGGACTTATGTTTTCCTACTGCAGATATTTCCAAAAGCATATCCAGTCCAGTTTGCCAGATGCCCTCAACAACAACAGCCCGTCTGAAGTAAAGTTATCAGAAATACATATTTGGGCTTACGCAGTTTTAAATTTTCCCAAAGTGTATCTTTCTTGCTTTTCATATCTAAAATATTTGCATATGTTTGTTACATACTACACTATTCTGTCCCACTGTAAACTCAGTTGCACATACCGTAGAGACGATCTAAACAAAACTAGTTTTCTCTGATGCGTTGCCCTAACAGGCCCTAACACTTTTTCTTTGCAAATCTATACTCTCCATGTCTTTCATCCACCCTCATTCCTCCCTTCGTTCCCTCCTTCCTTCCTCTGCGGCCCACTTCTGCATAGAGGAAATGGCAGCAGCAGCTTCAATAATTCACTCCTCTTCAGAACAGGTTGTGTTTGCATTGCAGGCTGCTGCAGGCGAGAATAGAGAGGGCGAGGAAGAAAGATTAAAAACAGGGAAGAATGAAGAATGAAGTCGAAATGGATGAAAACTTTGAATGGAGAGCGAATGTAAAAGACAAAACACGGCAGAGGAGAACGCCCATTGTGAGCAATCATGAGGTGGAAAAACTGAAGAAGAGAAAGAACTCCAGAGAGAAAAAGTTTGAGAGGGACAAGTCAGCTCTTACGTGTCACATGTGCGAGAGGTGAGAAAGGTGAGAAAGAATGAAATACTGAAAGAGAGAGGAGGAACATGAGAAGGTGCAGAAAGGGAACAGATGAGCAAAGTAAGACTGATAACAGCAAAAAGGCAGCGCCTATCACTGACACATGTTCCCTTTGCTTCCTGTCAATACCTCACTGCTACGCACTAAGCGTGAGAGATCTCTGCCTCCAACTCTTTAAGTCTTTTAGATCGACAGTGTTCGCATGTGTGGTAGAAGCGCTATGTTTGATTGTTTAATCCTTAAACTTTGCTTGTTTGGGAAGATCATTGCCTTTTATCAGCTAGCCAACAAAATACTACTAACTCAAAAATACATAGTGTAGTTTTACTGTTACTGTTGTGTCTGTATCTGTTGGGCCGTGTCAGTGTAAAACGATTGACACTACTCGCACTAAACGGGCGCCATCTTGGCTACGCAGCGGAAGAGACACGGCCTTGGTTTCATTGCTAAAACTATGTATATATATATATATATATATATATATATATATATATATATATATATATATATATATATATATATATATATATATATCAGCTGCTTATGCTTAAAAATAATTACATGATTAATTAATAAATAGAAAAATCTTTAGTTTTATGATGAAAGTAAAAGCTAAAATGAATAGTCCATTCACTTATTAGTTATTGACAAATATGAATCAACCAATTTTGAGCAATACATAATTATTTGGACTGATTTGGGCTATGTCATTTCAAAACCTTAACTAAGTCAGTATTCTCACATGACAATTAAGGTCAAGTAACCATAGTGCGGTCATTGAACCCAAACCATAAGCTTTCCCTATTCTAAGCAAGTCATCGTTGTGCCTAAATCTAAACTAAACTAAGTCAGTGTCAAGTCATAAAACACATTTATTGTTCAACAGTTATTTGTTTTGGGAGGCAAAGATAGATGTTGTCGTGCTGTAAGGGTTCATACGGAAATGCTTCTTTGTGTTGTTCTAAAGGGTATACACAAACTATATTTTAAGGGCACTTGATATTGATATTGATATATTGTTGTTTTTTGGACTGTTGGTTGAACAAAATAAGACATTTAAGAAACACTTGTTTGCAAACACTTCATGAACTGAATGAAGGGGAATAATCAAATTAATGTTAGTTACAAAAAATATGGAAGAGTCGAATAAACTCAGCCGAAGTTAGAGGAATGGAAACTTCATTTCGTTGTCCAATATTTGATTGTAGTCTCTTGTACCTGGCATAAAACAATTAAAGTTTAGGTCACACCCTCATTTCTACGTCTCTCTCTCTCTCTCTCTCTCTCTCTCTCTCTCTCTCTCTCTCTCTCTCTCTCTCACACACACACACACACACACACACACACACACACACACACACGGCAGACTCGTTCTGGGTTTATTTTCTCATTTTCCGAGCCCTGTGTTGGTTTAGCGCTCTATCACTAGGGAAACCTCCCTTCTTTTAGCTGCTCCGTATCTGGCCCTGCCCTTTTCAATGTCAGTCTCGTGGTATCTCATTTTTAATATGAGCCCTGCGCTCTGCTCTTCTTGCATAAGCCAGATCCAAGTCATTTCACTGAACGTCCAATTCAGTGAGAATTCATCAGCGTCGCCTGGATGGTATCGTGCCTAAAGTGGAAAGGTGTTGTTGTTGATAAATCAACAAAGTGATGAATTTCAGAGAAACAGTTATCTTGTCAATTTGATTTCACATGCATATAATTTGAGGATTGGAAATGATCTAGACAAAAATCAGTTCAAATTTCAAAATGTTCTCTTAAAATAGGTACATCACAGATGTTCAGAAAACCTACAGTGGCTTGTGTCTGCAGTATTGCTCTCTGACTGTGGAATCAGCTGACCAATCAGAATATTGCAGTCTTGGATTTCTGTGAAAAATGTGTAATTTACCTGATACATTATCTTGCTTAACATCATTTCCTCCTCAAATGAAATATGTGAAATTATGTTCTGTGGGAAATTGAGCCACAGGCATCATAGTAAATTGAGTTTGTAATAATATCCTCATATATGCACATGGAAATGTGTTTTTCCCATGTCCTCACTGAACTTGTTTCTGCAATCTTGCTTTAGTGAAAACTCCTTTTTCACATTTTTATCATCTCCATGTCATGATAATTTAAATAATAAAATACATTAATTAACGACAGATTATTACAGTTTCCTAACTAGTGGTACAGTACATGTGCCCAAGGAACTTTAGGGACAGATTGAAGCCATGATCAACTAAGAAAAAAAACAATTATGATATGGAAAATAAATAGTACAACCATGTTTGTTCTTAGGTAAAAAAATAAAAATAAAAAAAACTCACATTTATGATTTACTACCAGCTGTGATACATTGTTTGTCAAACCACCAGTCAAAGACTCTCTGTCACACTTTAGATTGCTCCACAGATATAGCATTGCACTCTCCTAACATTGTTGGACTCATGATAGACAGTTTTTAAGTATCAAAACCGATGCCACATAACCCGATGTATTGTATTATATATTCCATGCATTAACCTGCTGCCTACATTACAATACAACTGCACCAACAACAGACAGAGCGTTGTGTGCGTTATTACAGCTTATGTACCCTCGAGTAGCTAGCCGCGAGCTAAGATGAGGAGTGGACTACAGACATCTAAAGAAGCTCACGTCTTTATATCTACAGTCCAGATAACACCGACTAAACTTTACTTTTGTTTTCATTTTTAAACTTGTAGTCTCGAGCCCTCACCCATGCTGCCTGGAGTGACGCGGCTCCTCCTGCTGCCACAACAAAAAGGTTTTTATTTCTGCAGTAGGACTCTACAAGACCTGTAAAATCAGTGTAGGTCAACTGCACGAACAAAACAGTCAGCATGTGAAAAGAGAAGTTGAAAAGTGCTTTGAGGAATCTAACGATTTCTACTTTAAGCGGTTGTAGAAGGAAAATAAATAAACAAAAATAGACAAATTCCGGGATCTATTTGTATGACATTGCTGTGACAATATGGTGTTTCATATCATTCATAGTATGAAAAAACAACTGAGAGCTGTGTTGGATCCATTCTTAGGAGCATTGAACCACTGAGTCTTAATGGGTATTTTGACAAAAATGTATCGCTGATTAAACAACAATAAAATCGATGTTTTCTGTAGCCTGATGCTTGCATGAAATGTATTAATATAGTATTATATTTTGTTGTATATATTGTGTATTCTGTACATTATAAGTGCTGCTTAATGTGTCCTGACTGTATTTAAGTTACACACCGTGGTCTTTTCTCAACATGCGTTCTTGTCTATAATTGTGTTCTCGTGGACTTGTGAAACGTCATAAGTTGCAGACCAGGTAGTGTTCTGACTCTAAAGTCTGCTTCTCGCCAACCACGATCCAAATGCCCGGATGTGACTTGCTCCTCCCATTTTACTGGGGATGCACCGGAGGTGACTTGTCTGTACTTGAAACAGCCAAATATCCCCGATTTCATTTTGCACCTTCAACAGGAAACAATGGCGGGGAAGAAAACACACATTTTTAAAATACTACTGTTGAGTCAAGGAATGTCATTTAAAAAAAAATCAGGCCAGAAATAACTTGTTTATACATCAAATCTGTGGTCGGTTGCTCAAGATTCAGCCTTCAAAAATTGCTCCAACAATTTTGGAGATGTGAGATCCTGCTAAGTGATCTTGCTATAGCTCATGGTACCTTTTTTTGATTATTCGCTGGCTCTGATGTCTCCGTTGGGTGGATCTAACGAGCAATCTTTGGTCTCAGAGTTCATTATTTGTTCCCAGGTTAATAGTTCCCTCCTTCAGCTTAGTCTGATACTGGGTGTGCATTGTCTTCTTTTATAGCTAATCTTATAAAATAACATATGGTTTAAAAAACAATCTAATGCACTTATTCGGAACATGAGGGCTGATGTGGATGAGGAGGAGGTATTTGAACTTCTTTTGTAGAGCTGTAGGGATGTGTAGGTCAAAAAAGGTTTTCATCCACACTTAGCTAGACTCTGTGCAAACCGGGCAGAGAGGTTTGCATAAAAATAAAGTAAATTTATTCCGATTTCTCTGTAAGTGTCAATTTCCTGCCACGGTTAAAATGTTACTTCTCTTCATCCAACATAGCAATAATTTGTATTTAATTCAAAATGTAAATAATTGTTACATTTCAGTTTCCTGTTTGTGTCACCGACCTTCGCCCAAATCAAACCACCATGACACTCCTTTCCCTCTGCACTCATTTCCTGAGGTGGCTGCTAGCCCTGGCTGCCTGCATGCTCCCCACTGTCAGCCCTCCACCCTGTCTCCAGCTTTCAATGACAGTGTGCGCTATGTCCTATATATGCAGTAAGTGGAGAGGTGGGTGGATGCTTGCCACCGAATCGGAGGATGATAGCGAGAAGATGACAGGGCTTTGGAGGAGAGAGGTGCTGGGCGTAAAGAAGGGGAACTTATGGTGAGGAGAGAGGGGGGAGGGACGCAAGGAAGGAAAGTAAGTGTAAGGCATGCATCTGTTGAAAGGCCTCGGATGAAGGGAGAGAATTAGGTTGGAATGAGGATGTAAAGTACAGAAAGCGTGCATTTTATCCCATTTTGACATGTCAAGGGTAGCTATATGGATGGCTGGGAAGGGAAAGAGGATCAGAGAGAAAAGAGAAGGGACAGGAGGAAGATGACAGGAACATCTTTCTTGACAGGCAAAAGTTTAGTCGATGGGTAAAGTCAGAATGAGGCTGGAGGAGGAGGAGAGGCATCAGAAAGCGTAGCTCGTGGCAGGTAAATTGCTACACTGACAACATAGGGGCTTTTAACATATCTGACAGATTATAGCCCATCTCCTCCGAGCCAGCTGAGATGCATGGAGAAAGACAGGAATGTGTGAGAGCAGCATGGTAAAATTTCAAACATTTAAGGTGCCAGAACATTTTTACTGAAACCGTCATGAGCAGGAAAAGGAGGTGGGGGGAGAGTAGTTTATTGCTGAGGGAGCGCAAGTTTGAGAGTGAGAACGAGAACTAGAGAAAGAGAGGGCAAGATCTCCAAGCAGCACGCATCGCTGAATTATTGAGGCCAGACGTGTGTAGGAGCAGAAGATAGATTTCCAGTGTTGATCCCTTCCTGCTGTCAGAAAGTTTAGTTGAACACGACCAACTCCAGCAGTTGTGGTTGTTTTGATGTTGTTCCGGGGTTTTCAGAGCACACCGCAGGGAGAGGCAGAGCATATGTGGGCGGAGCAGCCTCAAAAAGTGTGTGTGCTTCCTGGCACTCTTTAAGTCAGAGCATATCTGTATGATAAGGTTTCCCAGACAGTCAGTGGCTGTGCAGGTTTTTCTATGAAGTGACAGATCAATATATGTCTGTGCGGAAGGTGCGGAAGGTGCTGAAGGTGCGACAGGCGGCGAGAATGGCTCCCTGTATGTATAGCATTATGCACCCTGTGAAACCCCAGCATTTGCTCAGTGTGAGTCAACAATAATATGTTAAAGCTCCTTGAGGAAATTCACACCTACTGCAGAGACTGACACAGAGTACCGATGCCAACAGATATGGGCTGCCAAAAACATTTTAAGATAACCAAACAAAATCCCATTAACCCGTATGAAGTGTAGTCTAACCCAGCTTCCAAATCAATAAGGCTTTGTACAATTAAGGACACAGGTTTGCCGGACAAAATTTTAAAAAAAGTGGTCAAATATTGTATTTATTTTTACTTTTACTTGCATGTTTGATCTTCACTGTGCTGAATGACTAATGTGCAGGGACAGTGTCTTGAAAAGCATGAGCATCCGTTTTGTGACATCACTTGTGTGATGTGGAAACGTGAAGCCTTCAGTGCAGACACTGAGGATGGATTCTGGATTTTTTATTTTTTTTTACGAGGCAGGAGGAGGGGGTGTAATTATACAAATTATTTAAAAGGCAATTGAACTTTTTTGCCGAAAAAAAACCTTCAGAAACCAGTTGTCTTAAATCATGCATCAAAGGGATATTTAAAGCCAGTGTGATATCTGTGAAACTCCCCTGTGTAAGTAACAAAAAAGACACAGTGTAATACTGAAATATAACGTATGTGTACTCGTCCCAAAACAACATCTCCATCCGCATCATTTGAAAGATGCTCTCATCACACCTATAATCCAACACAACGGCTTTGACAATATGTTATATACATACCCGAACAGATTACAGAATTTCAAAATAAAACATTCAAATAAAAAGAATGATTAGAAAGATAGAAATAAGTGCTGACAAAGGACAAGAGAGGTGAAAGAGAAGGCAGTGACGAAGAGAGAGAGTGACAGTGTGAGAGAAGTGCAGGGAGGAGGCAGACGGCCTCTGATGTAAGCCATGTTCTCACCGCTGTTCACAACCGTCCTGTCGTCTTTATGAATAAGTTAGATGCCAAATGTTCACTCCCTCTCATGTCCATGCAAGCAAACGCACACACAGAAACACACATTCTCACATAGACACAAATACACACTGTATGCACCTTATTTGTTCACTCTCAAGACACTGGGATCAGGTCCCATACACACAATTACACTTTTTTTTTCAACCCCAACTTCCATGCATTTATAAATTGTGTAAAAAGACGCAATCACCGACAGCTGAGCCACAAAGAGCTTGAAGCTTGATAATGTCTGACAAAGTGACAGGAGGACAGAGGAAACTGGAAATTACCGCCTTGTGGTTTTATGCCTCTGCCAACCGGTCATGTTGCAGTTTACATCCATGTCTGTCCAAAAAATGTCATCACGACATCATGTTTTACGAATTTACACCTGTGTGAAATTGTCATTAATTGTCAAATTTAGCATAAAGACATTGAGTTATCGATAACGAGTTTTGTGAGGCCACGCTGACGTGTGGCCACCAAAATCGAATCAGTTCAACCTTGAGTCCAGGTGAACGTCTGTGTCAGATTTGAAGAAATTCCTCCAGGATGTTCCTGAGGTATCACGTTCGTGAGAATAGGATGGGCAGACACATGTAACCTGGAAACAGAATGCCTTTGGCCACAGCATGGAGCCATGAACAGTGAAGTCTTACTGACAGTGTTTCCTACTCACAGGGCACCCACGTCGTCCTGTTAACGCTCCGGACCACTCTCATCCGAAGAAGTGTGTGTAGGCCTGTATGTTATTATTCTGTGTGTGCATGCTTGTGTGTGTGTGTGTGTGTGTGTGTGTGTGTGTGTGTGTGTGTGTGTGTGTGTGTGTGTGTGTGTGTGTGTACGTGTGCGTGTGTGTGTGTGTGTGTGCAACACTGACTAACATCCCGGTACAGAGGGATGAGAGTGGGTGAGAGTGAGGTAATGATCTATGGGTTCAGCAAAAGGTAAATGCGGTGAGAGATGCTTGTGCACGTGCACGTTAACATTGTGCATGTGTGATTGAGCGTGAATGTGATCTGCATGAAGAAGAACATAATCATCCAAGAGAGTGGAATACAAAAAAGGAAAAAATAAATATAAATTAACAGACAGAGAGGAGGGTTACGCGACGATCTGTGAGCAAAGAAATTATAATAATTCTGCCAACACTTCAGTACAGATGCAAGCTGCTAGAGCCTGCAGTGATTCTCAACATTTCACTCCTCGTCAAACCTCTATCTGTGATTTCCTCTCATAACTTGGAAGAAGCAGAAATATCGTCAGGGAGTATAGATTAAAAAATCCAATCAATATGTCTATCTGTATTTATTAATACACACTCAATGCATAGTACATTGAATGACTCAAGGTCTAGCCATTAGTTCGATCAATCATACTCTCCATCTCCGTGCCTCTTATGTATTATGTCTGGTGGAAGAAGCCACCCCCTGCCCACTACATTAACTTTAACTATTGACTTATTTATTAGGCCAATGCAGCTTACACTTGGTGTTGTCCTATACATACACATTACGCCACATTACTTGCCCGACTGTGCTTTGAAAGGAGATATATTTTATTATCTCACCTTACTTTGGGACCCCGGTGTGCCACACTGCCTACCTTAACCTGCTGCTTTGTGCCCACCCCGGGCTCAGAGTGTAGCTAGTGATAAATCAGACCTCCCAAAATGTTGTCTTAGCACCCTTATCCTTTAGCCCCAGGTAGCAAGGCTAGTGTAGACCACAGTCAACATATCGCTTTGGTCATGGGCCTATGGCTCTACTGCTGACCTGTAGGTTAATAGAAATGTTGACAGGCTCTAATATCCAGTCACTTATAAAGGAAAGTAGGAAACGAGAGAGGAGAGGAGTGTGGAAGGAGAAGAGGGGGAATGAAAGAATCAAGGGCAGAAATGTGGCAAAGAATGAGCTGAGTAAGCATAAAAATAAAGGGGCTACATAGTGTGTTGGGTATGTGAATGTTCTCAAGGTGTGACCTTTTTAATATTAAGGAAGCAGAGGCTGCACTGCTACACAATGGACCTAGTTAACATAAACGGGAGCAAAGCGAGACAGTTAAAGCACCATGTGCACTAAAATCTTTAGCAGAAGGAATCAGAGGAAATGACAGAGATGAGTGGAAACAGACAGAAAAATAGAGAAAGAGGTGATAGACAAGAGAGGGAACAGGCAGATACAACCACCTCTAATGGTTAAAGAGGTTTGCATCGAAAATGTTCATTTTTAATTCTGGTGAATAATGGAAAATCTGATAAACACTACAAACAATAAAGACACTTGCCAACATCAGCTCTGCCAACCCGTTATCTCGTATCTGTTCTGTGAAAAGAATAGCTGTATAGTCAACAACACGATGAAGCTTCCTCATAAGACAAACCATTAGATAATTCCAGTTGGGAAAAAAATAGTTTGAGCACATTTAACTACATTCCAAGGACTTTAATCACACAAATAGAGAGGGAAAGGTCATCCAACAATTGTTCAGATTACTGTTCACATTCATGTGGACACGGTCCAATTTGTAAGGAAAAAAGAGAGGTGCGTGTCTGTGTGTGTGTGTGTGTGTGTGCGTGTGCGTGTGTGTGCACCTTGAAGTACAGTGAAATAAAGCAAAGAGGTAAAGAGTAGGAGGAGGATAGTAGGTGTCAGATTGTGGGAGGTAAGAGATTATTACCATCTCTGGCTTAATGCTTCAGTCTCTTTCTATCACCATCTCCCCTCTCCTCCTCCATTGCCTCAGAGCCACCAATAAATTATGGATGCTTATTAGAAAAGGGCAATATTCAGCATCCAAAATAAACTCAGCAGAAAGAGACATAAAAGAGAGAGACGCAAACAAAAAGTGCTGATGTGAGGAGAGAAAGAGTTAAAGTCACAGGGGAGCCGGTCGTCAGGCCGGTTAAACCTGGAATGATCTCTTTCTAGGTCACCGGCTTTCAACCCATGTGCCATGGTGAGAAAACATACAGCAGCAAGTAAAGCGCTACCTTGCGATTATGCTCAAATGTTGGGTGCTCACACACACACACACACACACACACACACACACACACACACACACACACACACACACACACAGACACACACACACAAACATGCACAAAGAGAGAGGTAAAGAGAGAAACAGCAAGTAAAAAAACGCGCAATGTGTTCCAAGCCCTTCATTCTTCCTTGGGCAACATCTTCAAAGTGATGTTAAATGTGTGCGCAATGTCTGCATATTAAACTTTTTCACTTTCTGCCTCTCTTGTAGTGCTTTGTTCTATGGCTAGTGGCAAGGCCTCAACCGTCCTGCTGGCTGCAAGGGCCTTGCTCGAATAAAAAAAAAACAAAAAAAAAACACTGTTAAGCTAAATCATTGATTTAGGTTCATTAAATTTCCTGTTAACAAGCACATAATGAAGCATCATATTGCAGGCTAATGCAGTTTGGATTCCATCTACAGCACAAGCTAATGGTTTTGTGTGACTTTGTCGAGCAATCAATAATTTGGTGTCCCTGTGAACTCTGTTGCCTCACTGAGTGTGATGTGATGCAGCACCACAAAGATGGAGAAACACTTTTCTGGTACACTTTGTCTGAATTGATGTCGTAACTGCTGAGTCCTTCAGATGATGAGACACTTCCTGCGAGACTGTCTTAAAATGTTCTGAACCTCCCCTAATCCTTGAGTGTGTTGAGAGTCGCCGCATGTGGATGCCACATCATGCTTGTAATGCCCAGCATTACAGGATATCCAGATTAAATTAAACTTGAAAATGTATATATATATATATATATATATATATATATATATATATATATATATGAATATATATATATATATATATATATATATATATATATATATATATTATATGTATGTATGTATGCAGAAGTGTTTGGAGTGAGGAGATAAGAAGCTTATCCCAGAGAAAACTGTAGGAAAGAGGAGAGGACACCAGTAAAAAGGGCATACTATAACATTATCTAAAGAAATGTGCTTAATGTGGAAGAAACATATGGTCTGCAGCTTTTCCTCTAATAGAGCATTGTGTTTCCTTGGTGGACTGTCCAATTTGTATTTGAAAGACAGGTGTTACAGGCTTTTTGACGGCCTATCAAAATCCACAGAAGTACAATCAATACTACACTGCTGCAAGAGAAACAGTGACTGATCCACAGTCCCTGCTGAGCCAGCAAACTGTTGCGGTGGGAAGAAAAGTGTGTCTGCTGCACAAACACATCCCACTCACACACACACTCACACACACGCATACACATGTTTGTGGGCTCCCACACTGCATTTGGCACGCAAACTCACATTCGCACTCACGAGCACCGACACCTGCACGCAACAGATTCTCAGGCGTGAGCTGACAAAAACGCACGCATCCAAACACACCCCAGAGAAGGCTACAGTAAATGAAGCTCACAGCCTTCCAAAGCGCTGACATCAATCAGGCACGCTTACACCGTTTGGCTCCCGACGGACAACGAGTCGCATCTGTCTGCTGGAGCAAGTGCTAAACAATTCCAGAGTGAGGGAAACCATTTTATGCATATCTGCATACACGGCGAGCGAGCCAAACTCATTGGCTCGCTTCCCGATCTTCCCGACTCGTGTTCTTCGCTGCAATTGTGCAAATTGTGATGCTATTTGTTCTTTCTTGAAGACTCTTTTTAATGATGGTGATTTACCTATGCAGGAAACAGTTGTTGCGCAGGTGCGTGCAGCTGAGCAACGCCACCACCTGGGAATCTGGGCCTGCGAGCGCTGGCCAGCATGATTCCCACAAAGCTGTGGGACTTTTTTTTGTCCCTAAGCAGAGGCTGAGAGGTTGCTGTTCCTAAGACAAATAACCCACCACTACACTGGGAAAAGCGAAACATCATTGCAGCCTGTACTATTGGCACTGACTGCATACCTTTCTGCTTCGACCCACTGCTCATTTGTGACAGAGCCCATGAGGCACGGATGCACAAATTCTTCATAACAATCAGTGTATTACCCTGTAGGAAAGCCAGAACTGTTTCATACAGTTATTGGGGAAGAAATAAATGAGGACAAGAATGCACCAGGGCAAACTGGAGATGTGAGGACAACGTAACTAGATCAGAAAAGTCATTCTAAGAGGAGACAACTGTTTGAAAAAATGAAGACCCGCTCCTACAAAATGATTGCAATAAAAGTAACTCTGTAAACCATATATTTTTTAATCTCAATATATGTATGATGGAAATATTTTTGAACAAAGCGTGAAAGATTTACGGTAAAGTTGGCTTTATCAAAGCGGGTAAAATAAATGATCCCCACATGAATATATGTGATGCCACTGAAGCGTACATTATCTTTCATTGTAAAGACATGTTTGATGATTACTATATGAGTAGAGGAAAAAAAAATACATAATTGGTATAATTCTTCAATTGGTGGTCAAACCTAAATACATACAGAGAAGTTAGTGAACAGGACTATGACACGGGCCTGCATGCTTCAGCAAATGACAGTTTGTCAGCATCCCTCGGTGTGACAGCAGGCTGCGGGATTGCTTATGACAACAGCACTCCATGCTACTAAACAGACCTTGTTTTCAATGGTTGCCACATGCCTTCAAACATCAAAATCAGTATTAGAGCTGACAGATCAGTTTGTGTGTTTGCCTTGCCCGAAGGGACAGGAGGATGCATATCTGGCCTGTAGCTGAATAAACTGAGCCTCTGTAGTACAGCGAGACGGTCTTGAGAGAGAAGAAATCGCTGCTTCATCCCGAAAAGCACAGCACGAGCGTTCTGTTTGACCTGACAAAGGAAGCCACGTCCCGTCCCCCTGTGAGTGCAATACGCATGGGAAAATATGGTGGGAAGTTAAATAGTAGCCAACCGTTATCATTCAGTAATAACCATAAACCTTGATAATTCAAAGTTTGATGTGACTTTGTGTAATAAAGCATACATTAGTGAGCCTAATGTGGATTTTTGTCATAAAAATTCATATCAGCCTAAAGATGGAACTAGATTGGATCTGCAGGAGGCGGGTTTCCCCACCACTACATTGCTGGATGTTTTCCCAGCTGCCTCCTGTCCCGCGACTTCGAAGAAGCCATGTCTCCCTTTTTAGTTCATTCACTGTCGATCTCGCTGAAGCCATTCTCGCAGTACTTTAAACTGCAGTTATTCTACTGCCTTCTATTAGCGCATTGCACTAAAACACAGACAATATGGGGCGCAGAGAGGTCCTTAATTAAGGTTATGGGCTAATAATTGGACAAATTACTGTTGCTGCTGCAATGGAGCTCAGTCAGCCTGCACTAATAAAGTATGTATTGATGTGGTAATAGGAATACATTTGTAAATATCAAGTTCTTACCGTAAACTCCTTGGCCCCAGGCAAGAGGATAGACACTAGAAAATAACAAAATCCAGAAAAGCTCCATGTTCAGCTCAGTTCCGTCATAACCTATAAAGAGAGGGACACAGAGAGAGACAGACCTGATGCTTTGGCAGTACTGTCTTTCTTACACTCGTGACTATAAAGCATATTGAATTAAGAGGCAAAAACAGAGACTAGAGGGCAACAGCCGGCAGATGTAGCTGTGATAAACAAGAGGCGACAGCTGAGTGATTGTTATCAAAGAAGAAAGAACAGGTACTTTCAATTGCTTGTTCATGTTCAACAGTGTCTCCTTCAACCCCTTGTGCCGTGGAAATAATATCACAGAGCAATTTGGCTCCTGGCAGCACAGCCTACATCGTTTTATTCAACTTAAAGGATGAGAAATTCAATCACAAAGCGTGGATTATACAAAGTTTACAAGCAGAGCTGTGTGTGAGAGAATTGAAGATTGACAGGACTGTTAAACGTAACTAAACATCCTCTTCACGGAAGAGGGGTGGGGGTGTGGTAGATGTTTTCATGACAGGAGAAGGGATCAGTCTTTTCATAGAGGATTAGCTACAACTAGTGGGGTCAGGAACGTTGGACCCCCTAAACACCCACACATACACAGACCCTTTTTGCTTCAGATCAATAGGCTTGTATAATTTCAACAATTGTTCTGCAGCAGCAAGAGAATATGTCCTCTTCTATAGAAAAAAACAAACACTTTTTTTAGTGTGTCCCTATATTTAAACCTGCAAGTGTTTCTCTGAACAATTTAGAACCTGTTGGAAATCCTGAAGAAAAAGGATGAACCGCAGGTGGAGTCGGGGGCTGGTGTGTCTCCTCTCACCGAACATGAGGATTCCTCACCTTAGTGTCGGCTGGAAAGTTTGATTATACTGCTTGTGAGTTGATGCTCTGCGTGAATGTCAGGATGCGCTCAACGAGACTTGCGTACACTGACATGTAGTGGAGCAGATTGCTGTACTGCCTGCTTAAAAAGAAATATTTTTTTTAATTTAAAAAAAAAAAGGCGAGTATGAATACCAAGAATTCGAATGTCACATAATAAGTGCTATCAGAGCAACGCTTTGATGCTGAACTGAGTTAAACGAAACAGCATATTGCCTAATTTAAGATGTTGAAATATGTGTAGTATGACGTAGTCTCCGTACAGGCATGTACTCCTTGTCGCGTGTCTACCTTGTCTTAGAGGTGCCGTCCTTTGGGTCAATCTGCTGCCCGGTGCCGCGCGCACTCCTCCCGGCTCAGCGAAGAGGATTCCTCGGCTCTCCGTAAAATCAACCTGCCCTTCGTTTCTACCCACAAAAAAAGTTATATATCCTCCTCGAGCGGGCGTCCGGTGTGAGCTTTACAATTCCCGGGAAGTGTAATGAGGAGTTTTCGGAGCTCCCAGACCTCTCAAATGATCTCCTTGATGTGCGAAACTTTTATTTTACGCACGAAGAGAAGCGGGCAGAGGAATCTTACCGCTGATCGGATTCCCCAAGAGAGTCCCTCTTCCCAAAAAAAAAACACTTTCCCTTTGAAAAACTCAAGTAAGGCTAGTTTGGCAAAAATCCTATAACCCTCGTCTCTTCTTTTGTGGGTTATTTACTTTTAAAGGCGTGGTTGAAGTGGCTTATCGGTGTATCTGTCTCTCTCTCTCCCTCTCTCTCTGCCTCTTACAGTGACAGTCTAGTGAAGCTCTCCTAACACAATCATGCGCTCTGAAAATGAGCTTCCCTCCGCTCGTTCAATCAGCGCTCTGTCTGTGGACTCCAAGTGATGCTGGCCAAGTGGAATATGTGCGCAGACTGAGAACGACCGCCCCTGTCTGAGAGGGGAGAGAGAGGGATGGAGAAAGGGGAGGGAGGACAGAGGCTTCCACATAGATGCGTTCAAGCCTCAGAGCTCCACACTGAACAGGTTGTCAAAAGAACATCGCTCCCCCTCTCTATTATTTCCTCCCCTCTCGGTCTCACATTCACTCCGCGAAAGGTTTTCTAACCTGTTGGGTCGTGTGTAAGAGCCGAGGGGGCAGCAGCGGTTTCCGTGTGTTTGTGAGTCCGCCAGCTGCGGTGCCACCACCAGTAGTCGGTGCCTATTAGAAGTGGCGAGCGCTCCGAAAGTTTTTCTGCCTAATGGAGGAGCCCTTAACACCACCACCCCTCCCTGTGGACCAATTATTTATGAGAGTAAAAATAGAGTGAACCTCCATATACACATTTTAGTTCCCTCTCACACACACACACACACACACACACACACACACACACACACACACACACACACACACACACACACACACGGACACAAGAGGCGCCAACACCCACATAGACTGACCCCTCCTCCACTCCTCTCCTCATTGTGCCAGTGTTTTTTTTTTTTTACTTCTCAGCGCGGCCACATGGGGGCGTGTTTCATCTCATAGCCACCCTTGCACGTGCGCGTACATACACCCACCGTGTGTGTGCGTGGGTGTGCGTGTATGTGTGTGTGTGTGTGTGTGTGTCTGTGTGAGAGAGAGAGAAAAAGATGGGGTCTAAAAGAGTCCTGTGTAAAGGGTCCTTGCATTCGGAGCCTCCCCGCTGTTGGTTTATCACAAAGCAGTGTCTCTGTGTGCAGCTGGAGTGAAAGAAATAGACACTTTAAATATCAAGCAGTCTGCTTATAAGAGTGGACCATGGAATATGTCACTGAATAAAATGAATATTGAATTGCAGGGACTTTATTCTTACAGTGCAGCAGGTCAGTGTAATCAACAGGCTTAGCCTGTAGATGTAAATGAGACCCTGAAAACACAGAGATATCCAACTGTCCAGTTTTGATGTTTCCAACTCATGTATTACGTAGCTATTGGTTTCCCTTCGTCAAATCAGTCTGTAGGACAAAGAACCACATCTACGTTTTGACCTTGAGGATCTACTGCAGATGAATATGTATTTGGTTAATGTTTGCTCTCGGTTGCAAGTACTGAGGGGGTGGATTCTGCAGTTTCTGGATAATGAAAAAATAATGATCATGTTGGAAAGTTAATATTACTAAATATCATGTGGTTGTAATCCATTTTACTACATAATCTCAGCACATAATGCAACATAAATATCCCTCACAGTTTTTACCTCTGACAGTTTAGCAAAGCCAGATTAACGTGATTAACTACTTCAATCTTCCGTTAGTTAGAGAAACATTATTGTATCTGATACAATCTGACATAGAACGTAAAAGAACGTGCTGCGTTGTTTCTAATTTGAGGACTAAAATCTCCTGAAATTGATCACAATCGCCTGTAGTCAGATTTTGTTTGATCTGGAACTTAATTAGAAAGTGACTACATACACAGACACACACACACACACACACACACACACACACACACACACACACACACACAGTAGTATCATCCGTGACTCAACCCAGCGAGTCAAATGTCCATCTGTCTTTTCTGCAGTCATCTACTAAACACCTTCAATCTGCTGACGGAGGCGATGTTCATTAATCCCAAATGACAATTTGAAACCGGTTAACAAGAATTACATTTCTACAAGTAGGTCCCACTGAATCACTGCACTCATACTGGAAAGTGGGAGTGTTGATGTTGGCATTACCGAAATAAATGATGTGTTCCTCATTCTGGTCATAATAACCAAACACAACTAGATTATTTGAACTATTTTATTGTCCTACTGAATCATAATTATGACTCATGGGAACAAAGTTTGTGGGGGGTTGCTTTGTGCCTATCATAGCGGCAACATTTGTCCACTTTAATCTGGGAAACAGAAAACGTTCAGGGTTTGTATCTGACATTCCTGAATAGAATCAAGACACTCAGTAATTACTTAGCTCTCTCAATCCAAATCAATCTTTTATTTAGAGTAAACAAAATCATGGGATCTGGCTCAAGTATCCGTTTCTTTCCTTCTCTCCCTTTTACTTTTTGCCCCTCATTTGGGCTGTCGCCAGCAGTCTTGGCATGTGTCGCTGAGAGCACGTCATCGCTGCTTAAGGCAATGAATCTCAAAAGACAACATGGAGGAACAACCTTGGGTGGCAGCCACACAAACACACACACACACACACCATCATCCCACGACACAAAACCAAGAACCACAGAAGGCTTCTGAGAGAAGCAATAATTGTCGCGGATGCAGTGAGTAAACAAAGAGATGAACACAACAACAAAATACCACACAAGCCAAATTCACTGTTGCACCTCTGCTGCACGCTCACAAAGATGCACTCCTCATCTCTGAGTGGCTCGAAGGAGCTGCATGGTCACGATGACAAGGACATCCTTCCTACATGTATTCAAAGTTAGAAGTACTTTGTTGTTTTGTGCATCACTCGCTGTTAGCAAGTTCACGTGTAAGCCTTTTATATAGTCATGGATTGAATAAACACTCTTTTTTTCAGAATTTAAATTGTAGTGATTCATTCTATTATCATTGTTACTGTTAGGTTACTTTGAAAAATATACGCATATATATTTCTCAGATTTGACATCTTTCTCATTATGGATACACTTGTATTTCAAGGTGCCCTGTGGAGTTTACTCGTTAACAAAAAATATGTTTACCTTCACTCACAAAAACACCTTATGTGTATCCTTGCACTGACAAATGCGTTGAATGAATTTCCTTTCTCACAACATGTACATATGTAAAACAGATTTTTAAGTGTTCAATATCTGCAATATTTACTAGCCAGCAGTCTTCTTGACTAGCTTTCTTGGCACATTGCCATATTTCTAAGCATCTTACTGCCACCTGTTGATCAGTGGAATAAGAGAATTGTGTGTGAGGGATGTGCGTAACGCAACATGGATCTGCTCATGAAAAAGAGGGCAATAAACTCTGCACGGTTCCTTCATAGCAAAAGTAAAAAGAGAAGCTGTAAACAATGCATGAGATTGTGATTCAAGAGATGAGGAGTGATCCTGTTGGTTAAACATATCAATATGACATTCCTTCATGATCTTTCATTACATTATCTTTTTTTTTTAAATATCTGGGCACTACACAGCATCTAAGTGCTATACAATGGTGCAATCTATCTCCAGACACTGAGGAAACTGCGTTAGGGGAGATGCATTTAAAGATAACCAGCCAATGAAATGTAGCTGTACAGCTGTAAGTGTTCTAGCATCAAATAAAAAAGACATAATGTGTTGTATTACAGCCTGCAAATTGCTTCTGGGAAACAATAACATACTTAGCTGTATGTATTGCTGCAAACATGCAGGTATAAGTGAAGAGGTCAAGACCACAGAATGATTGGGTTTTGCCTTTTGGGATGCAGAGATTTTGAAATACTTGTGATTTAATTTATTTAGAAATTACTGTACTCTCAATTTATTGTAGAGTAAGAGGCAGCAGAGCTAGGATATATTATAAATATTATTCCATATTTAAATACAAACAGCCAAGTTTTAAATATCTAATAATCAATCAATACTTTGAGGTATTATAAATTTCACAGAACCGATTGAGCCGCGTGGCTTTTACCAGCCAATTACCATCAAGATAAATACAATCCCGGTCTCTCTCTTTGAATGCACTCAAGACCAAACTGTAATGGGATCTGAGGTGTTTGGTCAAAAAAAAATTCTGGTACCATGTTCAATAATTGATGTTCCCATCAGTGTAATTCAATCAGAGCCGAAAGTGCTGTACATCAGCACCAAGTACTTCCCCACATAGAAACAGTTAAATGGACAGAAAAGATACACTTGAGACTGCTGATAATTTCATTGTGTGTGTGTGTGTGTGTGTGTGTGTGTGTGTGTGTGTGTGTGTGTGTGTGTGGGTGTGTGTGTGTGTGTGTGTGTGTGTGCGGCAGAGACACTGGAAAAAAAGGAAAGCAATATAACTCTGTTAAACAGAGATGTGAAAACAGGCTTCTCAACACGTCGATACACAGACGAGGAGAGAAAGTGGACGAAGCAAAGGGCTGAAAGGATTTGGAATCCCGGAGAGAGATAAAAGACTGACTTCTGACAATAAAGATGAAGGGAGTCCAGTGGGTGACAAGGTTTTATTTTCTAAATACACAAAGAAAAGATGATGCACTGTTATGGAGTTCATATGAGCAACTCGTATTGACTTTAGGAGACTTTTGCATACATTTTTCCAGTCAATGAAGATAATTTTACCAACACTAGAACAAGCAGCATAAGCATCCGCAGAACTGTGAATACAGCAACGGGTCAAGTCAACAACGGGTATAGTTAGAAGAGTAGAAGGTGCTTCACTGAGGCGATCGCTCAAGGCCCCACTGCACAACAGACACAAAGTTGAAGACTTGCCAAACAAAGCTAATTGGCCGACAGAGTATACCACAACCTGCTGTGTCTCAAGGGGGGGAAACAGCCCACCACGCATGAATGTCCAGATAGAGATAAGGATAAAGCATTTACCAGGCTTGCCTGTACCCCATGACAGTGAGCAACCACCTTTTCACCTTACAGGGAGACGAGACCTCCTAGGATAACACACCAGTGAGACTGGGACAGGATGGGCAACAGAGACGGACCCTCTTAACCACAGGTCATCATCTTATTTAATGTGCTGCTGTCTCAGTCACTTAGAGAAAACAGAAGCCTGTTTAGCATAGCTTTTTTTTGTTCTGCTGTTATCTTAACGCATATTCTTCATTTTGTGTTTTTTTTTTCAAGTAAACACAAAACACTGATGTTACTGCAAACCTTAGATTACATGAACTCCATCCACATTTATTGATTCAACAATATCTGGTCATGGAAACTAAAGAATGGTTACGGTTGTCGATGAGGTTAAAGTTAAGAAACAACTACACACTCAATACTACACTGAGCTAAATCAGTGAAACACTGTTGGATTTAATGCAAATCACAACTGCATAATTGTCCAGTGTGAACATAATTTGAAGGAGACTGGTATTATGTGCATTTCATATTTTGCTCAGTTTCCTTTTCAAATGCACTAAGAGTTATCTCTCATTGGCAGTTTTTCAGATGAATTTGCTATGCAGATATGAACAATTTGTCTTTTCTCTGAGAGAACCAAACTGCAAAGGGTAGCAAAATGGGCAGAGATGATTAACAGGCCCGTAACAGTATATACAAGTGGATCATTCATTGACAGATGGCTAATACCCGATGGCTATCAACAACTATGCTCTTGTTCCACGAGTGAAAACTGCTTTCCATAGTGTACAGTAACCACAATCCTGTTGTTCTTATGTTGATGGATAATTTTCTGCATCCACACAACCTAAGAAAAACAAAGAAAACAATTAGCCACAGTCACAATATACAGCCTTATTTAAGTAAGTGTGCATGTGCAGGAAAGACAAACAGAAAGACAGACAGAGGTGGACATAGCTGTCCACGAGAATGTCACACCAGCCGGCCCTTGTCAACACTCTCCATAAACACACAAACACCTGCACGCAGACACACATTTACGTCCGAGAGAGGGTCATTTTTCACTGGGTAATTGGCGGAGAGGCACATTGCCCTTGGGATTCGATAATTCATAACCTCCTCCCGTCCAATATCGGATAGCGGGTAGAAATGGGCTGAGACAAGGGGGGGGGGGGGGGGGGGGGGGTGCGCAGAGAGGAAAGGGAGGGGGCGGCTGCATCATTAGAGAAGAGAGGTAATGGCTCTTATTGATTCTGCCCCGCCGGGCCCCCTCACCATTTCATGTTTAAAACAACACTGATCCTCATTACCCAGGCAGCCTCCATCGCCCTGATAAGGAAGAGAGGAAAGAGTGAGAGAGATGAGGTGAGAGGAGAGTGATGAGAGAGAAAGGAAGGGAGAAAGAAAGAAGGGAGGGAAAGGAGAGAGGTGGGTACGGCGGGAAAGACAGACAGGTGGTGAAAGGGAGGAAACAATGAGGGAGGAAAAGGAAGAAAGTGGATGCACAGCTTGCATTTCGATGTCTTAATGCCTTAGTTTGAGTAGTATAAGTAATTACTGTCACCCTTTAATGCGTGTAATGCAGTATTACTTGTTTAAATGTCTCCCCCTCGTTCCCCGTCTCCCCCACCCCCTGCGGTGTGTAATAAGGCTAAAGAATTGACTCAAACACAGACTGCAAGGATCTGTCTAATAATTCTCTGTGCTATTATCCTCTCTTTGCTGCTAACACACAGCTCTCTCTCTCTCTGTTTGGCCACAGGCAAACACTATCATTACAGCAACAGCAGTATAAGCTCAGCGCTAATGTCTCTCTCTCTCTCTCCCTCTCTTTACTCTCTCCTTGACGCTTTCCAAATTTGCGATTTATTAGAAGCAGGTAATTTGCCAGCTCAAATTGCTCCAAACTCACAACTGTATGATCAACTATCTTACTCATTTCCAATTCTGTATTTGCTGGTATTCCAGGACTAACTTCTTTGTTTTTGTTTTGCTCATTAGTCGGTCGTGCGCACAGCTGAACTATAAATCCAATTATAAGATGCCTCTTGGAATGAGCGTGTGCGCGATTATGTGTCCGTATGTGCTTTCTTGGAGGGATGGGAGGTCTTCATCGCACACAAAGTCATCCTCATCAAGTTAACATAATATGTTTTCCCAGCTTTCTGAAGTTTAAAATAGCTAAGCAAAGTGTCATAGCAACCTTACTCTGAGAAAAATGATTATGATAACATGTAATCCAAAATTATATTTATGTTCTTCACAGAAAAGCTACAGTATATTGATGTTATCAAGCCACAACTGCCCATGACATTTGGCATGGTAGCATTATTAGTACAGAATTACAATTAATATAGCAGAACTATCAGAGGTACTTTAGTAGTCATTCATTAGAATAATACATAATAATAGTATAATAAATAATAACTAAAAAGGCATGTTCTAAAGTTATAAGAAGCGTCCTTCAGTATAATTTCTTAGTGGTTTATAAAAAAACATTGGGTAGTGATCACCTCGGAAAGTATAAGTCACACTGGATCTACATGTGTATCATGTCAGTATGTTGAGACAACTCACTACTCACACCCCTCTGACACGGAGAGCTAAGACCTGCATTCTGGACGCACGGTAGACAATGAAGAAAACCATCAATAGCAGTTACATAAGAAGTCCCCCATTTAGCATTAGATCATTCATCCTGCATTATTGTGAGTATTACAAAGAGAGATCCCACTGAGAAAACTCTAATGCAGTGGTTCTCAACCTTTTTTCAGTAATGTACCCGGTGTGAAATCATTTTTTAGCCAAATACCCCTTAACCAGTGGAAAATCAATTTTGGTTGAAAAAATATGTAATATAAAGCAATGTGTAATCAGTGTCTGATTTAACAGAGTGTATACAATTATCTTTATAAAGTTACACTTATATTGTATTTAATATTTATTAAATAACGCATTTTTGAAAGCTCACGTACCCCCTGGAGTGCCTTCACATACTCAAAGGGGTCGACGAACCCCCTTTTGAGAACCACTGCTCGATTATATTAGCCACTGGTAATCACAACATTTATTGTTATCTATGACCTATTGGTATATCCATTCATTCCATCTGCATATCCAGGGCAGGGTTGCTGTGGCAGCAAGTCCTTCTCCCCAACAACATTGTCCGGCATCTCCTGGGGGGATCTTAAGGCATTGCCAAGCTAGATGAGCTTTATAATCCCTTCAGTGTGTCCTGGTCTACTCTGAGATCCCTTACCAGTTGGAAGAACCCAGAAAACCTCTCAAGACAGACGTCTCGGCATCCTGATCAGATGCCTGAACCACCTCTGCTGGCTCATTTCAACGGGAAGGAGCAGCAGCTCTACTCCGAGCTCCCCACGAAAGTCTGAGCTGCTCATTATATCTCTAAGGGTGAGCCCAGCTACTGTCAGGAGAAAACTCATTTTGGTCGCTTGTATGAGCAATCTCATTCTTTGGATCACTACCCAAAGCTCATGATCACAGGAGAGGGTCTGAAGCTATAGATCAACTTGTAAATCAAGACCTTTGCCTTCTGGCTCAGCTCTGTCTTTGCGGAGGGTCCAAGGATGTACTGTAGAGCAACAAACAGTGTTGAATGCAGAATTGTAGGTCTCTCAAAAGAGCTTTCACATATGGATGTTTTGTTCTCGATGAAAGATATTCTTAGAAAAGCATCAGCTTCAGCTCAAATTGCTTCTCTGAGACTGATTATTCTGATTAGCTATGCATTTTCCATTCATTTAACCTCGTGCAACGGAGCTATCTACACAACGCTACACAAAGCCTGGCCAACCAGCCAGCAGATCCTGAGATAAGTTAGCTTCAGGGCAGAGTGTCCACAAAGCAGAATGCATACAGAAGATCATCAGCAGGCATGTCAGTACTCCTCTTTTGACCTCACAGATGAACCACTTACTGTATCAACTCAGTCACAGCCTGAAAAGCCATCATGCCGCCAAAGCAGCATGGCTGCTTCTACATGAAGTGCTGTCTGTGTGACTCCAGCATTAATAAATAATGATTTGCCACAAAGAGTCTGTCATTTGGCATTCTGATCTCTTAGATGTGGAGTCGCCATCACCCCGTCTGTGTCTGTGGTTACTAGTGGAGACATACTTTCCGCAAAATGCCTCTATTGATGGTAGTCAAGTCAATGGCATTCTTGCAATAGTCATCCACACAGTCAATTACCTCACAGAAAGACGGGTTATCTCCCAGATAGTCTGCGCTGGAGCTGGCAGTGTGCCCAGAATGTCTGTTAGGCATGAATGTATTTTGAAAAAAGCTCCTTTTTGAGGAAATAATATGAATTCAAATATCAGGCCTGTCTGCAATATACACTGAAACGTGCAAAGAAACTGTAGTCAAGTGAGGAGAACAATTTTTATTTTTTGTGCCTGCACCAAATCAAATCTCATATCTCCCCTGTCAGCTTTGGTTGTGTATATTTTGTCTCCCATTAGTTATCTCATCATCTTTGGTATTGGTTAAGGAGATTTGACCGTAGTTGTGAGGCAGGTTAGAGGCACCGGCTTTAATCTTTCCATAACCAGTTGACACTATAACCCAGGGGTTGTCATACTTTCACAGACTCGAGCTCCAATCTAGTTCTTGAATCTTGCTCAGGGAATTTGGCTCATCAAGTATTCTAGTAGTCTTGTGATGTGAGGATGAGACAGACACGGGTCTGCAGTAATGCCAGAAATATCCTTTTGTACACACAATAGGAGTTTCCATCCGTTACATTTCATGTACCTGAGGAACGCTTTTGATAGCAACTTAGTTGAAAAAATAAGTAAATGCATTACTTCACTTATTACTCTTCAGCAAAGCTCAGCTTCTCCATAATAGTGCATGTACAGTACTAGGAATAGAAAACAAGACATTCAGATTTATGAACAGCTTGGAGGCATTTACTGACCATCAACAGCAAGCTGAGTCCTGGTGACTGAACGCAGCGCCGCTGAAGTCCGGTCCTGACAATGAAGCTGATGGCCGTCCCGAGAGTCGTGCTGCGAGCAGCCTACCTACATTAATTCATATTATATGTTTTTCAAGTTTATTAAGGCACATTCTTCAACATTCAAAGTCATCTGCTTTTTATTTTTCATTTTCTTTGTGACCTGACAAAACAAAAACAAGTATAGCAATATATGTCTTATGCTTTGCCAGCTAATAGCTTGTTTACCCACAGCTTTAGGACAATGGGTTTGACTTAATTAAAAAGTATAAAAACAAACACAATCCCCTTAGACTACACCATTAAACATTCTCTGAGCAATTATTGGAAAGCAAGATAGAGAGGTGTAAAACAAAGATGAGACTGGCTGGATATAACAGAGGCATAAAGAGCCCATTTGAATACAGCAGATCTAAACCCACCCAGGAGTTTAGAGCTATGTGTTAATTGAGCACTACAATGAATAAGCACACACCAGATGAGACCTTCCGATTCAGGCGTTGATCAGCTATGGGAGAGTGATGAGAATCGACTGAGAGTCTCAATCTCCAATAGCAATCACAGTGTGACATCTCTGTCTCCAATTAGTACTGGGAAGGAGAGAGGACTCCAGTGGGAGCTGGTGTTGCTTTTAATAAGTTGTTGCTTACTTTAATAGTCTCTCTCTGCCCCTCTCTGACCTGTAAATGATTCGGACACTGTTAACCCATGCACATATTCTGACAGCAGCTATTGTGTGCTGGCTGGGAGAGTGTTACTTCCAAACAACTCTTTTATTATCTTCACTTGAACTGTAAGCAATCTGGCTTCATAGGATGCGCAAGTCATCCATGAAGGCTACATTTGTTCTGGCGAAGGCAGGAAGTATGTCTGTGCTTAAAAACAAGATCATTTACAGAAGGGAAACACAATTGCAAGTTAGACCTGTTCCACTAACACGTTCATGGTAACCACAGAGACCAAACAAGCCACCGAGTAAATGTAAGAAAATTAGTAGCAAAAGCCACAACGAGTAGCCATATGTTAATTTAGGGCACCTTGTGTGTCCTCTATGTTTTAACTTTCTTCTTTTTTAAAAAAATCAAATTTGCTTTAGCAGCTTTGTAAGTTCTTTTCTGTAAAGTGTGTCATTGATATTCGGTTTGAATGCAAAAGAGAACAACCTTATAAGTCACTAATATGAGTGAGTCTTATTCTAACATATTATTCCTGACAAAATAAATGATCTAAAAGTCTGCTGTACATGAATCAGTAATAACAGCATCCATTTTAATCACAAACCTGGAATAAAATGATCACCAACTGTTAAGTTCATCTAAAAAAGTTTTTATAAAGAAAAGTCACCTGTGACAAAGCTATATGAACACCCTATGCATTTATATGGCTGATGCTTATTATTCTTATAGCTGATTAGCACATATCAGGCTCAAGCACTGATATCAGGCTCAAGCAGGCTGAAGGTCTCTACATGATTAAATATTTCCTTTTGGATGGTTGTTATATAATATATATATGGCAAAGCTATATAATTCGCTTTCTGATTGAGATTTGTGTTTAGATGCACAGTTACAAAATACAAAGTAAGAAGGCATGATAAAATAAAGCTTAATGGATCACCAGTGCGATTTCTCTTCAAATATAGATGCAGTAAATCCGAATGTTAGGGCACAAGAGAGAAGTGTATTCTTCTTTGGGGAGGAATACACCAAAGCTGGAGAGATTGTAACCAGTGTACCCAGTATATGACTTTAAGTGTTTTGTTTTCTTTGTCTTTGCCGGAGGGATGACAATATATGTTTGTTGGCGACAATTATTGGATTGTACCCAAACATTCACAGTCCCCAGAGGATGAATCCTACCGACTTTGGTGTTCTTCTGACTTTTTCTTTTCATCAGTAAGTCACAGTTTACACTTAATTAGGAAAACTAATGGAGTGCCCGTTTAAAACATGCCTGTTCAGAATAAACCAAAGGCTCGGCCTGTGGTGTTGAAGCTATCTGGAGAACCCAACAAACAACTTCACGCTTGATACAACTTTGAGGTCCTGAGCAAATACACCTGCCATCACACACCCAAGACCCAGCTACTCAGAAACACTCGTAAAATACATTCTGGTTCATGACTTACAAAATGTAACAACTCAAATATAATGCTTTCATTAAACTATCCAGCATTCTATTAGAATTGAAAGCTCAACCTTGAAAGACGTTAACTAGCCTACATTTAAGCAAGGTTACGTTGGAGATGTATCTAATAATGCCTCTTTTAGATTCAGATTCAGATTCAACTTTATTGTCATTGCACATAGTACAAGTACTGTGACAACGAAATGTAGTTTGCATCTGTCCAGAGTGCAAAATAAGCAGTTAAGGTGCAGTGCAGTGGATATTATGACATTGATATAGACAGTATTGACAGTGTAAACAGGTATTTACATTCTCGGTGATTACATTCTATGTGTGTGTATATATATAGGTATCTGGTGTTTGTGTGGTGATGGAGGAAGGGGAGTTAGCGGGAAGGAGGGCAAACAGTCCGTGGCTGGGGTGAGCGGGGTCCCTGGCGATGCTGAGCACTCTCCGCAGGCAACGCGGGAGGTGGATGGTTTCAATGGCAGGAAGTGGAATACCAATGATGCGTTGGGCGATTTTCACCACCCTACTCAGTTGAATAAATGATTTTTAACATACTATGCAGTATTAATAGTTTTACTATTAATAACGAATAGTGTTTAATAGACTTTTTTACTCTACCATTGACAATGGAAACATTCCAAGTTAGTGAGAGGATGAAACGTAATGCAAGACGACGTTTGACTGGTGATCGCAAATCACTCAATCTGCCCCTGGAAGAAAAAAAAGCACACACACGTGCTGTCACTGCGGTCACAACCATCGTTGAAATACACTAATAGGATGTAGTGTAATTTCCCAATAGGGTTTTAGTCCTGTGCTTTGGCATTAGCACTGTGGTTGGAAAGTGGAGCATGGATTTAATTGACGGCAGTATTTTGCTAGCGGTAATGTAATTAGTGTTATAAGTTTGTGTCATACACAGGAAAAAAAGTTTTACTCACAGAGGTGAAATACCCCCGAGACACAGCTTACTTAAGTAACTTCGTTGAAACACGCTGGTTCCACTGTTCCTCCAGTTGACTCCAGGCAGGTGAGGAGGAGTCCTGTTCGGCTGTGAGGTCTATGCAGCAAAAGTTTGTGGAGCAGAAAATAAAACTGTACTGCAATAAATGAGTCAACATACCAGGGAGGACTCTGTCCGCACTACAGCTAAAGAGCATAAAGATTGTGTATTGTAAATCAATCTATCAATCAAACCTTGTTTCAAACTCAAGGTCCAGATAGTACAAGACCTGAAATAGAATAAAATGCATAAACCTAGACTAGACTAGACTATCAATTCTTTGTTTTATATATATATATATATATATATATATATATATATATATATATATATATATATATATATATATATATATATATATATATATATATATCACACCTATTAGCATGTGTGTGCTGGACACACAAAGCCCTCCTTACGGGATACATGTATTTATCTATATGTCTTATGGTCACGCCAATAAGTACTCCTTTGTTTGTAATTGGCAAAGCAGAATATTCCATTAACAGCCCCTACCCGGTAAACTACACTGTAAAAAATGTCCCTGTTAAGTTACAGTAAACAACTGGCAGCTACAGGTTTCTGTATTCAACTGTAATTCTACAGCATACCCAACTGTAATTTATAACAACTGCTTAATCCTGTAAAAATATAAAAGTACAGTGCTGTATAAAAAAGGAATTATTCTGTTATTTTAGTGTTCTATGAACAGTTAATTAGCATACAATTTATCAAAGCACTGTATAATGTATATTTACAGTACAACACTGCTTGAAGCAAAAGGATTTAAAAATGTTAGATTTCAAAATAAAACTCATGAAAATTGCTAATATAGAAATGACTCAGAAAATAATAAGCTTTTATTAAATCCAATGCAGTGTCAAACACATTCAATAACGGACAATTTTACAGTGATATATTTTTGCTAAATACAAATAATAAATGCACCATACAAAATACATTAATTAAAGCAAATGGATCAAACATATTCAGTCATTTTCAGTAATTACATTCTTGTACGAAACAATTAGACGAGAACTCTGAATGCTGTTCAGTCACCTTGTCATTAGTTATGGTCATTAGTTCAATAGAAAGTGCGTAGAAGAAGAAATCTGAAACTGCATGTTTGAGACTTGATGAACTGAATTCAACACAATTTTGAGACTTGTTACCTTGAAAGGAAAAAAAACACCAGGATACCTTAGTCTCTCCTTCCTCCTATATAAAGAACTGCTGTGGGCTTCATCAAGCCCCATTTAAAGTCCAGGAGGTGTTTTATTGGGGTGTCTTCACGGGGAGTCACAGCTGCTGCCTTCTTCTGGACACCAGCTTCCCCTGGATGGCCGTTGTCCCTTTCCGGGTTGAGACCAATGAAGCACTTACAATGTAATAACAGAGAAAGCTTATAGTATGTGTAGTATGTAAAGAGTTGCATGTAAAATATACAGTGGACAGTGTGTTAATTCTCAACTGTGTGGAATTCAAGCAGTAAAGCTATACATAGCTCTTAATAAACAATCAAATTACAAAGACAGGTTTGCCAACATTCTTCCCGCTGTTATTTAACTGGTGAGTCGGCTTTCTGTTCACGCACAATTCCTTCATGGAAAAATGTTGTCAAATTAACTGTAACAGCTGCATTATGTGACATCGCCTGGTCGGCACTACACTGTTTGTTTGCTTGGAATTAGCTTTTAAAATGGTGTAGCTGTCTGTCCCATGAGCAGCGACTAGAAAGGTAGTGCTGCAGTGGTCAACAGCAGACACTACATTTTAATGTATGGGCGAGCTGCAAGAACGTGCGCTCAGTAGGTTCTCCAGGATCGATAAAGGTTTATGAGACTTTGAAAGTGTATAGTTTAATGTAATCACACACATCCTGTAATCACATATGTTTTAAGTTCCAAGTTACTTGAAGTAAGGTCAATTTTTTTAAGACTTGTATCTCTATCGCATGCACGCACGCACACACGCACACACAAACACACACACACACACACACACACACACACACACACACACACGCGCTGGATAAATAAATTTGATTTCCCACTTCCTCCGAACTCAATCCCATCTCCACACACACACCGCAAGCATCTGCAAATTGTTAGCACCCGCTGCCTGTAATGTGATATTACAACAATTAGAAATTAGACAGTTAACAACATTGGAACATTGAATTTATTTGTTCTGTCTGCGCCTTTTGCAGATGCGATGGTGCAGAGTATCATTGGGAAATGTTATCACTGCTTGGGTAATGGAATCGGGAAGGGAAGTGGGAGGGGGTCTGAGAGATTGCACTGTCAGGGGTCACTGACTGACGAGCTGAGCCCCCAATCCTTATTCCTTCTCTTCACTTTTATTGTAACGAGCATTATTGGTATGAAAGTTCACAAACAATAACATACAATTTACATACTGTAGTTCATAATGATTAGACCTTCTATAGGTGCACGCTTGTAGATTTTTGTGTTCGGAAGTGTGTAGCAGAACAATAAAATAGAAAGGAGAATAAAATGATAATAGCAACACAACAAGAAAAAACTAACAAATGGGCAGATAATGAGGAGAATAGTCACAGCTTCATGTGTTGATCAAATGGCTTTCTCTCTGACTCTGAATGCACCCATACATCTTTCTGTCTCCAGGGCACTGGAGGGTTTTCTCTACTAAGTTTTTTGATCATTAATTGTTCTGAGGATGTATGTATTACTGTAAGTAAAGCATCTCATTATCTGATCGCTTTTCTACAGCAGAGTAGAAAATGTTCGTCTCTATCAGTAGAATGTAATAGTCAGAATGGACACGGGGAACCTTAGGCAGCCAGGGATGCTGGAGTCCATAATAAGGTTGTGGTTAATGAGTCTACATAGTTAATATTTTTCTCAGTCTAACTTGGTTCCTTTGGTGAAGTAATCTGCTAGATTGTAGGCTACTTGAAGATGAATAGCACTGAAATTAGCTGTGAGTCCGTGTTCATTGATTGTCTTTGACTACGATTTGGTTGAGGCAGTTTGTCTGAGGGTTGTTAGAGGAGGTGGGCGGTGCAGTGTGCATCACCGTCCAGTCAAAAGGGCAACTCAAAGATAACTGTCACTGTCTAATCAACAGATTTATAATAACAATGTATCAAATGGCAGCACATACCAGAAATTTCAAGAGCCAATGATCGCATTTTTAGGCATAAATAAAAAACGAGTCATGATAGTATTAATCAGTAACGTTTCTTTTTTTTCAGTCAAATGTGTCCAGATGCTAACTTGATGAATTATGTTTGGATGAGATGGAACATGCTGTCAGAGCTGCAGAAGCAGAAACATAAATTAGTTTGGTAGCATGTGCAGTGGTAGGAAAATATTGGTGGAGTCACACAATATTCATGAAACAAAATGTAATGATGCAGTCCAAACATTCCAGAGATATATCGCATTGAACCATTGGTATAGCTGCTGAATATAACTAAGTAACTAATTGCCATATCAACTCGTTATAGTTGCACTTATTACTTGTTAATGTTGCTCCTAGGGGGAAAACAAAACAACAGTTATGCAGGTTTGAATCATTATATTTAGGCCATCCACAGACTTTAAAAAATAGCCCAGAGTGTAATCTGCAATGAAAACGATTGCCAATGGCTTCTTGCCAAATCACATTATTATGGTTTGGCGATGGCTGAGGGTCGTAAATGTTACCTGCTCAGCAAAGCAGTGTAATTCCTAGCCTGTTATTATTTATGATGACCCTCAATCATTCTTGTGCAGGCAGCTGATAGCAGAAAAATAGGTCAATGTTGACACCTGTTTTGTGTGATCAGCCATAGTGAAACACAAAAAAGGCATCACAGAGAGCCTTCAGAGGCCACAGAGTGATGGCTTAACATCACTGAAAAAACTCACCCAGGCTGACATTTACCACTTTAGTAGTCCACACATAGACAAGCAGATGCACTTGTATAGAATGAGACATATAGACACACACACACACACTCCACGGGGTTTATCCTGAGGTACCTGCGATCCCATTTCAGGAGATCGGCCTCTGCTTGGATTGGTTTCCCACTTTGGAGAGCGAGAGATGGAAATGGATTGTCGAGTTGTCTTCTGATTGATAAACCATGCATGTGGTTTCCACAGCTAACCCTGGATGTGTGTGTGTCTGTGTGTGTGTGTGTGTGTGTGTGTGTGTGTGTGTGTGTGTGTGTGTGTGTGTGTAAAAGGTGATGTGGTGTAAAATGTATTTTAGATAAAGCTGATACTAAAGGACTGTTGATGTGATGGTGTGTGTGTGTGTGTGTGTGTGTGTGTGTGTGTGTGTGTGTGTGTGTGTGTGCATACTGGTGTGAGGTGTGAGTCTATACACTTATTTCATTCAGCTCTTGAGTAACTTCCTTGATCTCAAGAAGTAGTAAAAGCAGCAATGCCATGCTGATGTCAAACAAGAACATTAAGTCCCAAGAGGTTCTTCTTTTGTAAATGGATTTTCCTTCTCTCGGCTGTTACCCTGTCATAGATCACGCAGCTCAAATACACAGCTTGGACGTGTGTGACTTATATGAACCAACAAAATGCCAGGGAGCGATAATTATGTCAGTTCTCCTAGTATTATTATTCAAATTTGAAATGTGTGCTCAAAGAACAGAAATAAAGGATAAAAAGAGAACAGTGAGTTTTATAGTTTTATGTGCTTGACATTTATGGGAATGGATCAGGAACACTGTCAGAAAGGACTGTATAGACACAGTCTAAGAGAGGAGCATTTGAAGGCATGCAATACTCCAACATTCTGAGAGAAATCAAGAAAGATATGTTTCTTGAGCCCCATCAGAGTCAGTAGGGTAACTCAGGACATACAGTATCCAAACTGCAGGTATTTTAAGAACAATTTTATAAACACACACACCAGATGTGTGCAGTTTAGGGAGAACAAAAACACCAATACACTTTGGGAGACTTGAATGTAAAGCAATCAAAAGCTAAGTTAATGAAAAATGAAATGTCTCTGGTTTGATGTGTTTCCACAAGCACATGAAGTGTGACACAGACAGGGATGATCACGGAAAATGAAAAATCACTTTAATAAAATCATACCAGTAGAACAATGCCAAATTACAGTTTATGTTCAGCGTCAGTGGATGTTCAATGGCTACCAGAGGAACACTTGCAGACAGAAGATGTCACAATCCAATATGCGAATGGTGTCACTTAGTGCTGATATTTGAACAAACTATATGGCAGTTCAGATTAGATCCAATATAGAGAACATATCTCTTTTGCATGTCTGTAAGTACAGTTGAACAATCTTGAGGGAAGAGTTTTTAGCACTTTAAAAGTAAAAAAAATCTAATATGTTCTTCCAGCAGCTCCTCTGCTCAGGTGCTAATGAGGGATTGTGACTCATCTGGATAGACGTAGTACCCAAAGCTGAAAAAAACAGCATGCTTTCTTGAAAAATAATAATATATAGATATAGGCGACCATATCTGGCCAGGGTGCAGCAAAGTGTGCAGCAAAATCGTATTGCTATATGATCCAAAACGCAATACTAACAAATGATTACTCTTAGTCCACTGTTCCAGCTTATGAATTGCAAAATAGATCAAAGACGGAAGCTCACACCTCCATACAAAGTAATAGTAAAAGCAAAAGTTGGTAAAATTTTATAATGCACAAATTAATAATGTAATAAAGATACATGCATAAATCATTTTAATCTTTGTAACACATTCTTTGTTGCACATTTTGATGTCTCAATAGAATACACCTTAAAGCCTTGCCGTTGACAAATACTGCCTCTATTTGCTTTTTTTTCCTTCTTGAAACATAACCTGCTTGATCAAAAGCAAACTGCTATCCATTGTTTAAACAATTAGACACTTTTTGTTGTTTCAATAAACAAAGAAAGGGACGATTGTCAAAATTTACACATGCACATGTCCTTATCAAAATCAATTCCATTTGGCTGTAAAAATATGAGCGAAAGCAGATTTAGATAGAACACGAGTTGCAGTGAGAAACACTTTTCCATTCATTGGCATTCATTATTGTATTTTCCGATGTTATTTTTGAGACATCCACGATTGTGGGCTCTGTGGGCTGCAGACTGACAGTGTTTCAGTCAGGTGGTGATGTTTTTTAGCATGGCTGTAAAAGGCTGTACTTGTGCACTTTCTCTTTGAATGTCTGTCATGCTCGCCCAAGGTTATGAATGTGGACTGTGGCGTTGGGACCAACAAACAGCATTAGTTGTGTCCGGTCCTTGTAAGAGCCTGAAAGAAAAATGTGTTCACTGGATTCAACCTAACCCGGACTTACTTTGCTGGAAGCAGAGAATGACCTTTGCACATCAACTTCTTCATCCATTACTGCATCAGAAAGTACACTGATGTCCATAAGACTCGGTGTAACGTGTAACATCCCATAAAATGTCTTATGACTGATAATGTTGGACGTAATGCTTTATTACCAAAATGCTACTTCATGGCATATTCTGTTCGACCGTCCCTGCCTGGTAAATGTGCATACCCTTTAAACTCCACACCCCAAGTCTGCAACGCAGAGTTTCTGATAAAAATACCAAGTCTCATGCCAAATCATAGGATCGGATGACCTAACCACAGTCATAGCTTCGCCATTGCCCCCCTCCTGGTCCCGACTGTCGTGTTTTTATTTGTTGTCGAGTAGTGTTATTCAAATGTAATTAAGATTTTGCATGCTATTGTATCAATTTCATTGCACGGAAACACTGAAGCACATGTAGTATTTACAGAACAATACATGGCACTCACTACTTACAGTGATGCATTACAGCTACCAATTTTAAAAAGTTGACAAAATGGGATATTTTTCCCCCAAAAAGCCAATGTGGTTGTTCAAATCCACTGAACCAACACAGTATGTTTTGTTGCTTGTTATGCTGCAACTGTCAAAGCTGCTTCTTTGGTCCAAACTGGATTCACATTTTTTAACCTCTGGGTCTCGGGAACAGACCATGCATGGATACGCTACTGGCTGCAGAAGTAGAGCAGAACATTACACCAATAAGTAAGAAAGAGCGGAAAGCTAAGAGAGGACTGTTGAGAGATACGGCTTTGAAAGACGAAGGTGAGAAAGTCAGGGGAAGAGAGAGGCAGCAAGAAAGAGAGAGAGATCCATACAAGCTGCACAGTTTGGCTTCCGTTTAGAGAATTGAGAAACAGGAAATCAATAGTGGCAGCCACCCAGACAGCCAAAAAAATGGAGGCTTTACATTGGCACACAGTAAACGATAACTACACATTAATAAGGAAACTGCTATTTGGGGGGAAATGAGACGCTATTGTTGGTTTGGGCCTTGTTGTGGAATGAGAAATAGACAAAGAGTGAGTGTTGCAAAAATAAATTATAAAATGCAATGCAAACACATCCAAACAAAAAATGCTGCTGTTGATGATTCTCCCTTTTTGTGCAAGTAATTAAAACATGACAGTATGTTGTTTATCCTATAGCTTTACCTCACAGTGGTCTAATGTGAAATCAATATTACTATGTGCAAGATTGAACAGCAGAAAAACATTAAGGGTTGGACAGAAGGCCTTCTAGATATCTGCAACCAGCACAGAGTTTTGTGATTATTTTAGCAGGGTTGTGTTGAATGTTATTGACTGTGGGGATTGTTTAGCTTTCCTTAAGCTATAATGTGTGAAGCAGGTCAATGAATCAGGTAAATACAGGCTGATGATATCATACGCCCCTGCTTCTATACTTAACAGTTTAATTGCAAAATTGACACAAAATCAAAGAAGAAAATTATACGGTGTATAAGATTGAACAGCAGAAAAACTGTGTATAATTTTCTGCTTTGATTTTGTGTCAATTTTGTCTTAAGCGTTTACGGCTGTGTATATAATATACACACAGTCATTAACGCTTATGATCAATAAAGCTTTGTGAAACTGAGCTCATCCTTTTGCAATTGGAAACCTCTAGCCTTCTCTCCATGCGTCATATAGATCACACTGTAATACAGACGTCCCCGTTTGTCAGTAATTCCTCATTATAGTCTCACCCTTTCAACTGGTTTAGCTCACTCTGTTAAAGTCTTTCTAAAATTGAAGAGAAGTGTACAGTCAGCGCCCTCCTTAAAGGTCACATGGGAAAAAATGTCAGACTGACAGTAATGGCTGCACTGAGATTAGATCTTCCACCGTGATGTTAATTTCCTCTTAAACCTGACCAAATGTCAGCAGCATGCCTGTTTGAGGTTCCTGCAGCATCGTGTCAGTTTGTGGTGGTTAAAAATGGTAATGAATGGTGCTGAGTCATTAGCTATGCTTTTGAGAAAATCATCATCATATAATGCATGCCAACAGTAGGTGGGCATCCACGGTAACATCTGCAGGAATGCATGGCGATGAATGCTTTTCAAAGTGATTATTTCATGATATAGTTAGAATACAAATTATCTTTACGAGAGTTTTCTGTGTGCAAAGTTTAAATGAGACATTTGTATCCACTCTAGGCAGCAAAAAAAACAAAACGTAAACACCTTCATGGTAAACTTATTAAAGCAAATAGTGGCGAATTACACATTCAACTCATACAAAAAAAGAAGATTAACATTAATTTGGAATTGTGATTCAGGATACTTGATGAATGTAAGTCCAATATTCACTCTCTTTGAGCTTGGAAGGAAATTGGTCGGCACCGATGCTTCTAAATGCTCCACTATGTTCAACATAACTGTGTCGGCTGGGCAGTTAGCGAACAATCGGTTTACAGCATCAGGCCAAAAAACATCTGCCGACTGCACCTGAACACGCCGATGAGAGCTGCGAGACGAAAGAAAAAAGTTGTGGGTTTGGTGTCATTTAAGCAGGAATTTAAACCTCTATGTTGTCTTATAATTTCATGATTTATTTTCAGCTGCTTTGTAACTAACTCATGAATCAATTAAGTAAAACGTAAACAGCCTTTTACTATTCCTATTAGACACATTTAAAGCATAGTATTATTTTACTCAATATGCTCTGTTATGAAGACCTGATTTCCCTTGTTTGTGTCGCTTATTTGCATAATAAATGAGGAAGAAACATCATCAGAGTTGAAGTGGATATAATGAACGTAATTACAGACATGCAATTACAGACAGTGTGCAACTAATTTACTAAGACTAATAAGCGACTTCACTATTACAGAGTAAAATTAGCACTGCCTGGAAATAAGACGCTGAACACGAGACAGTGAAACTGATCCTGTGATTACTCTGGACGCTGTTACCTCGCATTGCATCGACTGAATATCTTGAGATCACTCTCTCACTAAGTAGGATTCAAACTGGTGCCTTCTTTTTGAAGTAAGAACTGAAACACTAGTACTTTTCTCACTCGTCTTCACTCACAAAATACTGGTTTCAGCAGTGGAGACCTGAAGTTACATTTGGATTAGCAAGATGGACAAAGTGTTTAAAAAAGCCAAATCCAACAGAAGGATGGTGGATATAACTAATGTTAGTCAATCAAGGCAGTAAGCATGGCAGGCGTCCTTGTTGGTTGAGCTGTAAGGAGATTACTTACCACTGGCCACAGCATCTTATCCCCAAATCCTGCTCTAAAACTAGACAGCCTGGAGCAAGCATGCTTCTTGTTCCAACCCAATCGTGGCACTGTGCTTCATCCTGTGTGTCAGGCTATAGTCAAGACAACATAAAACACAAGAGAGTGCAGACTCTGACAACCAAAACAAAAAGAGGGTTTGAAAAAAGCTAGAGGGTTTAAGATTACACAAAACCCCAATGTATTCCAGCCAAATTAAAAAAAAATAACAAGCAGGTCCATATCTACTTCTTTCGCAATAATTGGGAGTCGGGTCAGAAAGAAATATCAGCATTGAGACAAGTTCTGGAAGTCAACATATGGCACACTTTTGTACAAATAAAGAGCATTTAGGGAGCTCCAAATTGATCATAGAAATTTCAAGTAAAAAATGTACCAAACAAATATCAATCCACCAGTCTTTGAGATCTCCTGGGATACTGTCTGCATGTGAAATACGGGTCCAACACCGAGGCTGGGAAACTTTAAAAGAAAGATTGACACGGATAGAAAATGAGAATTACATAAGGACACAACTTCCAACCACCTTGACAAAGGTGAAACTTCCCATTTAGGTGCCAACTTCCTGAGTTTTGGCACAGTTTAGGAGGAGGGTGAGAAATTAGACTCAGGCCACGATCAAAAAGCATCTTCAAACGTTTGAAGATGCTTTTTGATCGTGCCCACATGTTTTCTTTCCCACAACATCAATTAGTGCAGCCGGCCCACAGGGCTCATTGCTGGCGTCAGAAGCGCCTCTCGTCAAAATTCTCCATGAGCGAGCACACATGTTCACACGCAAACAGATATGTCCAGTGAATGCGAAGTAGGTTCATAGAAACCCTCAGTGAGCATAAAACCATCGTTTACATCATTTTAAAAGGAATTGGCAGGATGTTAAGACATTGCAGGGAGCCAGCAACATGTTGCAAGAAGGCTTCAACTCTTTATAAACCTCAACTTACATGCATTGCAAATGCAGAAAATGTGGATATAAGCTCATCCCACTCTTAAATTTCCTCTCGCGGAGTGAGACTGCAGCTTCCAACCCGAGATTTAACTCTTGTTTTCTCACAAACAATCCTTCATCTTTTCATCCATCATGTCAATAAGCACACTCGAGATGTTCACACTTTGTCTAATCCAGTTTATTCTTTCTCAGTAAAAGAAATAGTTGGAAAGGGGAAGCATAAAGTAAAACAATGGAAACAAAAATATAGAATTTTCCACGTTCATCTTCCCCTTTTATAACCACATTACAACCAAAAGAAAAAAAAAGCAGTTCTACACTAAAGTGTAAGTGAAAAGCAAAGAGGGGTTAAATAAGGTTTTCTTTAAGATACAGAATATTCATTCATTATGCATGTTCTGTTCATTCCTTCCATAGTCCACCAGGAAAACATTTGGAAAGTAATTATTTGCAGATTTTAACTTTTAGCGCACTGCTCACCCCAGCCCCTCTCTCTCTACAGCAGGACAGAGGGAGAGGGAGACAGAGAGGGTGACATACGGAAAAAGTAGAGCGATCAATAAGGTGAAAGATGAGATATGAAAAGTGAAAGGCAGGAGGAGGAGAATGCATGTGAGCTCATCGTGCTAGCTGGAAATGAAAACATGGGGCCTAAAAGGAACGATGCAAATTAAAGTACTGTAGTTTCATATCAAATAACCTTTATATGTGGATAATAGAAATGAAAATTAAGGCCTAAGACATTATGCGAAACCTGAACTATAACAACCGACACACATCTTAAACAGGAACCTCTGAGTGGCGCTCTTCCATCTCAGCTTCAGTCCACACTCAACAGCATTGTCTGATCTTGCCTGCTTGTGCTCAATGTGAACAACAGTCGAGCACATGAAACACGTGTGTGAGAAAGAGTGCGTATTTGCAAAAGTATAGACATGTGTGGACGTATACAACGCAGACATTTCAGGTCCAGTCCTAAATCGTACGCACATTTCAATATACGTCACATCCTGTTTATGTTGTCTTCCTGAAGTTTGTACACATCCAGCACACGTAATCCACATGTTAAAAACAGACGTGTGCAGAGGACATGTCTTCATGCGGGAGGGCTGTGGGGAAAAAGGAGATGACGACTGAGACAAAAAGAGGAAGACAGAGAAAATCTGCCACGAATTAAGTCCCAATCAGTCACATGCCAACGTTGCTGACAGATCAGTGTGCAATCCAAGGACAACCAGCTCACTTCCACCACTGTAAATCATGAATTTGGACTTCCAATATCACCCCAGTTTAATTGTCCACAATAGCCTCCTAAAAAGCGCAGAACACACCTTTTTTTTATAATCTTAAAATAAACAATGGAGTAAAAAGGTGTCGTGTGGAGGAAAGAAGGATGCAACTTGGAGGTGAAGGGAGAAGATTAGGCTTTGATATCCTGAGGTGGTTGATTAACAGATGTTTTGCAGTTGTGGATGGCCCGGGGGGTAAGACACAGACTTGAACTGAGGCTGGCTTGCTTGATTTGCGTCACAAAGTCCATGCTTGGCGCAGAGTACAAATCCGCTCTGTCTGATTTTGAGGTAAAGAGCACAGTCTATAAACAGCGCCAAAGCAGAAGTGTATGCAAAGGGTGTCCATCCTTTTTTCTCCTCCTCCTCCTCATCTTCATCAATCTTTTTTTTCTTTTTCTTTTTTGAGGTAAAGAGTATAGTCTTAAACTGGCTTCCGGGACAAACATTTGTATAAAGCATTGTATTTCTCCACGTCATCTTACTGTGCTCGCACTTGTGGAGTCAGCAGCTTGTGACAAAGTGAAGAAATTGTATATTTCCTTTGCTCTTTATTGTTCTGTTATTCCTGGGTTGGGATTTTCCAAAAGGCATCTTAGCAGCAGGGATATGATCAAGCCAACAGAAGCAGAAAACAATGAGGATATGGGGAATAGAGTGAGCATAATTGAAAGGAAAGGGTGAAGGTTTGTATCCAAAAAACCTGCAAGAATCTTGAAAAACAAAATGAGAAGAAAACAAGATAAAAATCAAATCCCTGTCGGTGCTAAGACACCGTCTGAACACTGAGATTCTTCGAAGGGAGCGGGCGCTCAGGAGCACTCTTCTCCGATGCGCTGGCATGAGCGGCCCACCTTGCGGTCCAGCTTGACCATCTTCAGGACAGCCTCCTGGCGACCACGGCCCAGGTGGTCAAACAGACACTCGTGTTGCTCTGGAAGCCGATGGAGCATACAGAAGACATAACCTGGAGGGGGGCGGGCGAGGGGTATGGGTGTACAAAGAGGGGGGGGGAGTGGTTAATTTGCCAAGGTCAGCAAATATACAAATATTATGTTGTCTGTACTTCAACAAACGGAATGCAAAAGAATACCGTACGATATATTAATAGTGCATCAAACATGCATTTCTGCATACAGACAAATTATGTGAAACCCATACAAATTATACAAAAAGGTTAAAAAAAAAAAAAATTAAAAAAGAAGCAACACATTTAGATGCCAGGACAGGTTGACAAACATCTGTATAACACAAGTCTTTGTAAATGGCGACAGACATTAACATATTTACTGCGCTGCAACCATGCCTCTGGAACAGGTCTGGTTACCAGAAAAGACATTCTGGTTAATAGCTTCCTCCTTTGACTCCATTCAACAAAGGCAGACAACCCTCATGGACTCTCTGTGTCTACTGTAGCACTCAACAAAAGGCACTGCCACTGTAGGAGGCTCGTTAAGCTCAGAGATGCTCGTTAGCGCTCGTCGTCTTAAATTCATTCATTAATACACATAATAACACTGCTGGCATTCAATGAGTGGTGATTAAAAACCCAGTTTGACAGCTGGTTGCCATGCAATTAAAACCTATGTGATTACAGCGCACGTAGATGGAGTGGAAGGGAGAAAGTTGTGTAACAATTGAGACTTTTAAAAAGGGGATGGGCTGCTGGACACTGGGGGCAACAAGGGAAATCAAAACTACTTCCAGTTGCTTTACTGCAATAAAAAGGACAGAAAAATGCTTTGATGACGAGTGTAAAGGGTTATGGGAGACACCTTTACAACAAACAGCATATACATGTCACTCTATTTTAAAGGCAAAACAAACGCAAATACAAGTGATGCCTCAAGGTAATTATTTTCAGCTGCCTGAAAAAAAATCTATGTGTTACGACGGATTTCCATTACATAATTTGTACTAGCTTTAACTGCACCAACTGATGATAAGCAAGCTATGTCAGACTTTTTACGACCCTATTTTTTAAGCAAGAGAAACCATACTTATTCTGTTATTCCCTTATTGGAAATCAAAAAAAGTTTCCACCAAGCACACTGAAACGAGTTGAGTTTTTAAAACATCAATAAGAGGATGGGAGGAAATTTTGGTTATAATGTACCGTATGACTGAATCTTTTTATTTAAATTATAGTAAATTAGGAATACCACAGCTTATCTTCACACAATAGACTCATTATCAAAGGTTACTGGTTATGGAAAAGGTGTTTTTCCAACTTTGGGACCATTGTGTGCGTAGTGAAAGACAAGGCCGTACCAATCAGGAATTAGGTCCCGCTTTGGTTCGATCTCAGACGAGAACCTGTATGATCTAATTAGCTTTTTAAGCTTCGTTTCATACTCAGACCTAGTCAGATGAATGTTACAGCCACTGCGTAACAGCAGAAGTCTAGCGAGTGTGACAATACTGGATCAGATAGTCCACCAGAGATTTATTTTCTTCCCCCATTTACTATCTGAAAAGCGTCCGTGCTTTCAACTCATTATCAGACCTTCTTGGCTTACACTGAGAAACATTTTGCAGAAGCATTAGCAAAGTAATCTGCAATGAAAGCGATAGACCGATATCACCATAATTGCCACAATTTCCCCTTCAGTCTGTAAAAGCATGTTTATATAGTGAGCATTAGACTATTAAGGATGGATGGCCCATGCATTAAGCAGCGCCTGCTGGGAAAAAAAAGGCAAGTCAATTTCCAAATTAGAAATTGTTGCGTGGATTTACGTAGAGGGTCTTTAAGTAGCAAAGAGCTGTGACTGTTTAAGTACTTTAATTTGTATGCAAACAAGTTGATTAGCGAGCCAAGTATTGCTTTAAACTGCATTAGTGTTCATGGTAATTGGCTTATGTTTTATGTGCAATGTGAAACATTCAAGCTTTCTGTAATGATCCCCCCAAGGCTAGCAAAGGCACTCCTCTGATCATCGACACTTCAGTCACCACAAAAACACATGGTAAGGTAGGTGATGCATTCAATGTAGAATTATCCAACATGTAGTTATTGTATTCAGGAGGCCAATATTAACCACTGAAAGAATGCACATGCAATGTATTTAATAATAGCAACCACTACTTAATATTTATGCTCTTGAGTGCGAGTGAACCTGTGCATGTATAAGTATTGGCGTGTATCTGGTCATGCGTTGGAATATGTGTGTGTCCATGCATGTTTATGTGTGTAGACTTGTATCATCGTACCACAGCGACAGGAACCCAGCTCTTGCTGAACCAGCTCCAGTTTGGTTTGGCAGCGATGGCAACGTTTGCGGCTCCGCTGTTTAGAGCCACTGCGAGATGAGGATGATGATGATGATGCAGACAAAGATGACGATGAAGACTCTTCACCCTCTGGCACGTCACCCACCCTTACTCTCTTCTCGGGTGAAACATCACTTTCCGACTCCGAGGCTGGGGGGAAAAAGAGGAAAATAGCAATCGCAGAGGTCCTTAGCTGCAACAGCATTTATTATTTTCTATATTTAACATTTTGTAGTTGTCACAACAGTAAGTACAGTAGGTTTTGGTTTAGACTGTTGTAGTTGTGAACAATCGAGACGGTTGAAACAAAAATGGAAATAAATAATAAAACCATGATTGCTTAACAGTCGATATTAAGACTATTTTTGCATTGGGTTAATATTTGACTATGCAATGCAACTAGACATCCCCATACTCTACTGATCAACAAAGGGTAATAATGGCAACTTAAATTATTGTATTCTGTTTTCTGTAGTTCTCGGATACAAAGCATGTCAAGGTTATTCAGTCTGAAATCTGGTTTTTCATTATATCTACCGATCCAACAATATACTTAGTCAAAGCAAGGCAAATCTTTAGTACCATCCACATAATGATCTAAAAAAAACATTCATCTCCTGAGTGACAAGCACATCAGCTTTGAATTAAAAAAGAAAATGTCCAATGATGAACTCCATCACAACTTTAATTTACTATAAACTGTGAGATGGACTGCTGGAACAAAAACACCCCTCTGTGTTACATGAAAAGGTGCTTTGGAGATGAATGATTCTCCCGCATTAGATGTCATTGCAGCCAGCATCTGAGATGGGGAGAGCATGTCGCAACTTTCTCTGGTCGGCTGGAATTTCAACTCAGCTTTTTCTCATCAATCCTGCAGACTTTTTCTGTGGCCCGGCCGAATGCTGATCAGCACTCAATAAATCTCTGAGAACTAGGCCAAGCTGAGCAGCCAGATCCCCCTAGCTAGCCCCATCGATCCCCAAATGTGCTAAAGCATGTGTGTGTGTGTGTGTGTGCAAGTGCAAGTGCATGTTGTGCCAGCCTTTCGTTATCCTGGTAAACCTCTGTGGACAATTTACAGTGGCTGAAATGTTGACAATGCACAATTTTAATTGATTTGTTAAAAATAAAAAAGTAAAGGCATTTGAACGATGAACCGATTTAATAGTTATGGTTTGCACTGAAGTGTATCCAGATTTTAAACCGAAACACATTTAGAGAGACAGTAAAAAGTGAAACGTCAACTCAGCCACATCAAAAGGTTTAAATGATGGTGCGTGTGCATGTGTGTGCTCGCATGATCCCGCGGCATTAGACTAGGGATCAACATGTCCACACACCACTGCTAAGCCCTGCCTGCTCTGCAGCTGTCTTAAGTCATGTGCGAGTTTTCACGTGTGTTCGCGTTAGCAGGTAGTGTGAAAGCATGGAGAAGCGACACTGACACTAGAAGTTGCACTGTTTAGACATCCGCCTTATTTAACTTATTTTAATAAATAAGAATGCTCCAGCTCCATGCATCCATGCTCCAGCCCTGTCAGAAGAGCGTCACTGAAACTGTCGTCTCGCTTTCTCTTTCATCGTCTATTTCTTAAATTCGTAGAATCAAAACAGAGAACCTTCTTATTGTGATGTGACAGTGAGTTAGAAGTATATACACACATTCACCCTGGCATAGTAAGCGCTTTACATTTGCACCCTCTCGCAGATACATTGCATTCCCAATATCCTTCCCTCTGATGTTTCCACTGAAAGTACAATTAACCTGGCTATTTAGAAATCAATCCAATGCCATTTATGCTAATGGTTCCCCCATTCCAATACCCTAAGTGGACATGACAAGCACACAGTGAATAACGCAATAATGGACATTGTAATGGCAGAGCTGAGGCATACCTGACTCAAAGGAGCGTTTTGTGGGAGTGGAGAGTGAACTGAAGACTGCGTCTGTGCTGGATACTTCTGAAAGAGATGCAGTAAGAAAAGGGGAGACAATGAGGAAGGAAAATGGAAGAAAAGAGAGGACATAAGGATACTAGTTTGTTGTTGTAATTTCCCTCATCAAAGTGTAAAACACAACCAAATGTCTTCTGGCTATATTGATTTATAACAGAACGATAAATAATTCCACAATAAATCATGTAAGAACAGCGAATACTGTGGTACCATTTTGTACAAGGTAGCGAGATTTAAAAAAAAAAAATCCTTTTATACGTCTTTAGCAGTTTTTTCTCAGAAATAGATTGTGATAGATATCTGGGAGGAAGGCGGCCGTAGTGTGCTTATGTGCAGAGCTTCAGTTTACAATAATATAAAAGACAAATGAAAAGCTAGAACCAATGACCTGTTACCATTACTTATACAACTAATGAATTATCAAAACAATTGCAGATTTCAGCTGAAGTGACAATAGGTAATATATCAGCATCAAGCTCAAAGTACAGCTGAGGCTGATGTGTAGTCGGCCATTCATTCTATTGGGTTCTTTACTCAACAAATATTTTGGGATTAAAGTGGAACGTTTAACTTGTTGATGGCGCATAAATAAGTGATCGTGAATGAATGAGTTTGTCAGTTTGTGAGTGAAGAAATTAGTCTAAAGACCAGAAATAAGTAACCATTTTTGCACTTCTGCTTACCGATATAGATAGATAGATAGATATTACTCCTGCCATTTGTATTTACACAAAGATCATAAAGGTGATGTTCATTTGTGAAGATTATCTTGCTGAGCAAATCATGTAAGTATTATACACTTGCTTTTGCCACAGAGTTTACTTTGTGCAACAATCCACAATCCAGAAATTGCATTGGCTTTTTGTCGAGAAAACAAGAGCGCTGCTAACTTCCGGGGTTGGTCAATAAAAATCTGTCATCCCTGGAGCACTCTGTTACCATGAGGGCCTTTTCTTTTTATCAGCTATAATCATGTACTGCTGTAACAAGGACAACGTTAGTGTGGGAACATGTTTTCACAAGTTCATCTATTTTGGAGCTATTTTATTGTCCTGTCCTGAATCGGCCTCTGCAAATAACCTTGTCACTGTACAGCAATGACCAATGAACTGGCAATTGTAGGTGTCCTCTTAAAACCGTCACTTCTAAATGGATACCCTTTGCTATCATTCTCTCTATTTGTGCCATGAGGACAAATATAGCCGGGGCAGGGGCACTGCAGCTGCTGCTGGTAGGAACTAGGAGCCGTCTTCTGCAGAGATGCCCTGGACTATGAGCAGCAACACTCTGATATTGAACACTAGAATTTAGGGCTGCAACAACAAATTGATAAAATCGATGAAAATCGATTATTAAAAAAGCTGGCAACAAATTTCATTATCGATTTGTTGTGTCGCGCAATTATTACGCCACTCAATAATTTGCAGGGATTGAGAAAAAAATAGTTTTTATCCGATTAATCGAAAAAATAATAACCCAATTAATCGATTATTAAAATAATCGTTAGTTGCAACCCTACCAGGATTAGAGTGTGCATTGAAAACAGTAATAATTTTGCAGCCCATTAGGCTCACATTACTTCAATGTGTACTGCAAGCAATACAAACTAAAATGACCCCTTCCCTTAGACCTTCAAAGATGGAGCGCTCTATAGATTCATTGAAAAAGGTAGCAAGAATCTAGTCACTCATCTGAAATAATAAAGAGGATTAACTGCCGTCCTACCGTCCTGAGCAGGTAGAGATGGTGCTCCCGTCTCTCCTGGCGAAGGGTCCTCTGATGCTTTAGGCATCGACATTAGCGACTGACTAATGCTGCCGTTTGTTTCAGTACAGAAGATGTCTGCTTGGTTGCTGCTGGAGCTTGAGGCCTTTGGGGCACAATCGTCGTCTGGCTGTTTCTTCTGAATATCTATGGAAAAAAGGTAAATGGTGAGACATTTGTGTGCATCTGTGAGACATGTTTGAATACATCCATCAGCTTTGGGGTATGCAGAGGTTGTTAACTTGAGCAGCAGGCCAAACAAGTGTGGCATAGTGGGAACTCAAGTGCATCTCTGGATGGTGTTTAATATCATTTAGAAACTTTGGTACACTGACAGTTCTGTTTGAATAATATTGAAATGGCTTTAGATTTTAGAGGGGACAAAATACTCCCTTAAGACTTGAGCAAAAGCCCCAGACTTGACGGCTTCTAAAGAGTATTGAATTGAGAAGGTATGGGTGAACATGGAAAACACAAGGTATGCCAACAAGCACACAGAAGAACAAGGACTTACCTGCGAAACATTGTGAACAGAGATTCATAGTTTTGCTCGATCTGAGGAAAAGAGCAGAGAGAGAAAACAAATGTGTTCATCAAACAGCTTGTATAAGAATCGAAAGATTTCAGTGTGGGATGCAAAAAAAATATTTTGCTGATGGGTATCCAATCCAAAGAGTGACATGTTTCCACAATCCTCAAGTCCCTGAATACATTAGTTCTAACCCTAACCCTGCAGCAACCAGTTCTTACACAGACCCACTCTTGAACTTGAAAATGTATAGAATTTATAGAAAAAAACACTTAAAACAGTGGATAAACAAAACAATAAGACTGAACAGATTTAATCTGAGGGGGTAGATTGTTCCTGCGTTCTAGGACACAAAGGAGCAGCCGTCTTTTGTTGTACATTTGGCCTGTGGTAAATCCAATCGGCTTTGGTAGGAAGAGCTAAGTGGACACTCGGTGGTGGAAGGTATTATTAGCTTATAGATGGAGGTAGAGGCTTGGCCATGAAGTGACTTTTTATGTGAAAAAAAATCGTAAAATCAATCCTGAACTTTCTCCGAAGCCAATGCAGAGAGGCTAAAATAGGAGTGATGGCAGATGTACGAGCAGTCATCAGTTAGAGATCCAAAGGAAGATCCACAGGTTGACCAGACTAGCAGTTAAATACTTTATATTCATCAGGTGGCCAGAACCACCACTCCAATTAGATGTTTGTGCACCATGTCTGCTGGTAGGAAGGCCAAGTGAGCCGAGTTTGTTAACATGGTAACCACAGAAACTTGATAAAGCAATATTGAGTCTAAGCTGCGTTTTTGTGCATTTAAACTTTTCAAAACCCAGACTCTTTGTAGAATATGTTTTGGAATCTCCCTTCTAGTTAGAATAAGCAGGAAAAAAATTATATAAATTAAACAGTTCTATTGATTTAAAGTTGCACTCCCCTTTATCATTTATATATATATATATATATATATATATATATATATATATATATATATATATATATATATATATATATATATATATATATATATATATATATATATATAATGGTCAGTCGTGTCTGACTCATAAACAATAAGTCTGTACAAAGCACTAACAGTATGGTATAAGTTGGTACAATTTTGCAAGCAAACAGTTGATTATTATAGGGCCTCTCATTGGTGTTGGCAGTGCACACAACTGGCACGGCAACCACTCAACTGGTCTGATGAAGGTGAGCAGGGGGCATAAATGGTGAACATTACAAACCTCATTAACTTGCCCTTTTCACCAGCTACAAACACTTCCAAACATACCTTTCCCTTCCACATCGTGGCTAAAGATATAAAATAGCTGTTATGGGGTTGATTACTGAAGCCTTGCTGATTTCAGTTCCACAACTCTATCACAACAGATGGCTCTCGCTTTCCTCTCAGAGGGATCCTCTCATTTCCTCTCCAGTCCTCGTCCTTACTGTCTGCGCACTGAGCGTGACGGTCGCTGCTATCAGTCACATTCTATTTATTTTGGGTGCTTCGTTGAACACCTTTGTTCTCATTTTTAAATGTAGGGTCAGCTGCAGTCGACTTGAGGGCTGTCTGTCAGTCTGCTGGTGTGTGGTATTGGTTATAAAACAGAGAGGAGGAAGCAAGGGGTAAAAATAGTAGAAAAAGCTAATCATGAGACACGGGCAGGGAGGAAGCCGATACTGGGTGATCAACAAGTCATATCCTGTTGTCACCATTATAAATCAGAGGTAATCAACTCAGGGATTAATTAAGGAACCAAAAGGGTGAGAAAGGATGAGGAAAAAAAACATGCAGGAAAGAACATGCTGCATGCTTATTATGCTGAGTGGAGTTTGAACAGACAACACAATTGGCCGACTGCTGTTACTAATGAGAGTATCTGATTGGAACAGACAGGAAGATGGGCTCGGTTGCCGTGGTGATGCAGTTTGAGTGACACAAAGGAGCAAAGGCTTGGATGGGTTGATACATGTTTCGAAGAAATAGGTAAAGTACAAAATAACTTATAGTAGTCTGTTAATGGAGAGTACATTGTGTTGCTGGTGTACTTGATGTAATTACTAAGACCATGTCAAATTTGGGGACTAAAAGGGAGACAAAGAAAGGCTCGGCTGTGGTTTATGTTCCAGGGGGAGGAAAGATTAGACTTTATAGTTCTACATTTTAACCTGCACCATATGCAGAGGTTTTGTTTGCTGATGGGCCTTTCAATAAAAACTGGACAGGCAGCACAAGCCTGTTCAACATGTCCGGCAAGGATTAAAAACACATGCATTCAATACTTTTGTTAAATCCAAATCATGTTTGTTATCAATAGCAATATAAGGCTAATTAATAAACTCATTCTTAATGCAATTGCTTGATAAATCCAGCAATTCACTACAGCCTTGGCAACAGCAATCTCATTACTTATAAATGTTTTGTGCTAATAAGAAATCACTACAATAGGTTGGTTGTGTAGTAGTATGGACTTAAGGAATTGCATTATTTTTCATATATCCCTGTATCAGAGTAACCTAGAATCAACAAACAGAAGCTGTGTCTTTCGCAATGTTATTTTTTTACAAAAGTGTTTGGCATGACAAAAACACAGGACTATGTTCAACTTACTACATAAAACAAGCTGCACTTGCCAACCTTGACAAGCAGGTTCACAAACATTCACAAATCTAACAAACACAAACTATCTACACCTGCAACCAAAACAAACTGATAGCATGAAACTTGCAGATTGTTAATAACTCGGCTTACATCTGACACATTTCTGATTACTAATCCCTGATGTATTTCAGGTTCACCCTATCAGCAAATAAAAATCTTCCTCCACTAAATTAGGCATGCTACAACCCTAATTTCAAGTTGACTAAAAAACTCTGCAACAGGATCATCTTTAAGAGACACAAAACTCATCCAATAAAGTAAACCAAAGGGGTGAATAACATTTTCTCTTTCCTTCTTCCTTTGCCTTTTGTATCGAAGATCACTTTGAGACAATCACTCCTTCTGCTCTCGAGTAGAAACAACAAAAGGAAGAACAAGCTGCTAAATGACGGATGTATCAATGGTTCATAAGCCACGCTGCATCAGCCACAAACATACACGGTGCACCTGAATGTGCCCTTTTCAAACAAGTTTGAGGCAGAAAGAGACACGTGGAAGTGAACAAATTAAAGAGACACAACATGTGAGTGCCCTGAGGGCTATAAAATAACCTGAAGAAACTTGTGTTTCATCTGTTGTCATCAGGCCTGGAGCACACAATTCAACCATTTCCAGTGTTTCCACATCTCAAACCAAATAACATAATGCAACAGTCCTCTGGTCTTCTGGAAGATCCAAGGACTGACACACTTTTCAGCAGGATGATCAGGGGACAGATTTCTGCACCAAATCCATCATAACCAGACAATAAGACCCGCCTAATTTCAAAGGCCTCTCCTAATACCACTGAGAAATGTGGTACACTAGGAATAGCCAAGTACACTGTTTGGATAAGGTCCATCTTGTAGTCAAGTGAAACATCACAACGTGCACTGGACAATCTGGTGTCTTCATACTTTGTCCAGGTTTCTTGTCTCAGTGATCACAAACATTGAGAGATTCCACTTTTCCTTGACAGACTACATATTTAGTGTTAAAAGTGCAAGCTCAGCTTAAGTAGCAACCAACAATCATTTTCAATATCAGTTAGTCTTCAGATAATTTATTTGATTAATTGTTTAGTCTATAAAAGAAACAAGCCTTATTACCATATTAAAATATAAAATTGTGTCTAACCAACAGTCCAAAACACAAAGATATCCAGTTTACTAGCACATTTTATAAGGGGAACCAGTGAACTTTTGCACATTTTGCTTAAACCTAAACGATAAATCAGTATGAAGAATTGTTGATACACTTTCTAGCGATCGATTCATTTATTAATTGACTAATCAGCTAATGTTTGCCGTAAAAGATTAAATAAACTGTTACTGCTGAGTTCACCTCCACAGAAAGTGACTTTTACCACAGAAGGGAAATGGGGGAGGTGCAGCTTATAATCAGGGTTGTCTCATATTTGTGTAATACTGTGAAAGCACATCCAATTAATTGTTTTTTAAAAATCACAGATAAATTTAAAGAAAATGTTTTGTCTGAAAATCATCTACATTGTTAGTCACACATTGTCAACTAACAATGTAATCAAAACAACACTGGGAACTAATGCCTATATAATTCATTGTGGATTAGTGACTGGGTGAATGATCGTTTAAAAAAAAAAACAAAGACTAATATTACAGTGAGAACAGCAGCGACAGAAAATTAAATAATCAGGGTACATATCTCAGTGGCCTTCTATAAAATGGGCCATCACTGTGGATTTGATCAAAACAGTTACAAAATTGTGTTACAGTGTTATAACACAATGTTGAAAACGTGGAGGACGTTTAATGCTGAAAGTATCAAAGCTTGTAAGCAAGCGTGGACCTTTTGTGCCATTTGTAATACTGTAACAAGACGGAGAGATGGCATGATTTTGATACAGGGTAAAAAAAAATGTTAACACATGTGAACTGTGATCAGGTGGGTCATCAACAATTCAACCTCAGGTATCAAGATCTGAACCCTGATGCAAATAACATTTGTGTCTTTTATTGACCTGGTTGCTTTTAAACTGAGACTGTAAAAACATAAAATTCCTTCTTTTTTTAAACTTTTTGTTTATTTATATTTTATTTAATGTGGAAATACCTAATTGATATTACACCTCTTCCTAAACAAGACAGCAGTACTGCATATAACAGTTACAGCAAATGGCATTTGTCATCTTAATTCCCTCACTGGACCCCCAATATGCAATGTTACAAACATATTTCAGCAAGCCATATCTAAATCTAAAGTGAGACTGTTGTCCCGAACTTCAGATCAAGCTGTCAGGCGGGCAAGATATCATCATCAAGATATCATCCAAATCCAAATAATAATAACAATAATAATAAGATAGACAGATAGATAGATAGATAGATAGATAGATAGATAGATAGATAGATAGATAGATAGATAGATAGATAGCATTGCATAAATTACTCTAAATGTAAAGTACCATTGTGTATATATACACTGTGTGATACTTTTAAGTGTTGTTTTAAAGTGTTTACCACTGTAAATATATGGTATATGTATAAATTAAGCACACATTCCAGCAGACTAAAATGGTTTTGATTGGTGGCAGGTACACTTGCAGATACTGAAACGTGAACAATCATGTGAACTGAACGTCAATATTGGTCTCAAAAACCTCAGGATATCTTGGGCTCATGTGTCCCAACACACTAGACATGATAAGGCGTCCTTCGTGATGATTCATGTGCTTCGGGGAAACTAAAACAAACGCACTGTGTCAATGTATTCAACTGCGAGTCACTGTATTAGCACATATCCTGCTTTACAGCTAATTTGAACTGGTAATGAAAACTATAAATGACTAGTTTTCCACCCAGGTCCAGTTTCTGTGTGATATCTCTAACTAGCTGCTTCGTTCATGAACTGAATACTTTAAAACCAGCTAGTCACATTACCTGCAGGGTTTATCTCCCCCTCCCCTGAGCCCACCTGTACGGGTTAAGGTTAGCGAGGCCAGCTGGTGTTAGCTCGCAGCTCATGCTACAAAACAATGGGGAGGGGGTAATAACAAGAAGGGCAGCTCATCCCTGTGTGAGCTGCTAAAGCTAATGGCTATAGCAACTCTGCTAGCTCGGAGAAAGAAAGCATCTTGCTATCGAGACATTTGAGAGGTATTTCGCCTTACCCCCAGAAACCACAGGGGCAGCGCGGGGGTACGACGTTCACGGTACTCGGTGGATTGCTGCCCTCGCTCCCTGTGTCCCCCATGTCGGTCTTTCGCGTGAGGCTGTTCCGCGTCGCAGGTGAATCCGGGGTTGGAGTGAGGGCCTCGTATTTGTGTTCAGATATTACCTGGCTGTGACAGTACAGAGGCAGTACCCTCAGCCAGATTATCCTTCAACGTTTCAACTGAACGAGGAACGGTCTGCCGACACGAGCGGCCACGGACTCTGTAGAATTATAACAGCTTAAATCGGCGTTGAAAAACTGGAGCCGTCAAAGCCGACGACGGGCAGAGCCACCGGGGGAATCCTGGGCCGATCAGCTGGAGTGAGGCGCAAACCACTACCGGAGAGGGGTGGCGTGTCGGTATAGAGACGGCGAAATGTTACCGATAGGGGACGGAAAGTGACAAAACATAATACGGTTCTAATATTCTAAGTCATATACATGCTGAAACACCACTTAAACTCGGTAAATGCTCCTTTTTAAATGTTTCATTTAAAAAAGTACTTGTGTCAACGTGGTATGACCCGTACCAAACTGTAGTCGTACAACTAGAAAGCCTTCAACACAATGTTACAATGTTCTCTGTTTTTCAGCCACATTTCATGTCGGAAAATATTTAGATTTCAGTCTATATTTCCTTCACTAGCCTGAGAAACATCTGCTGTTGTTGAACTGGACCAACATTTTATTTGTAATGACCACACCTGTCATTGTGCCTGTGTCCATTACTTTTTGAAACACAAGAAGATTTGAAAAGCATGTTTTCTGCTTCCTAAAAGCAGAATTATGGTTAAAAAAAATTTTTTTTTTAAAAAGTGCAATATATCTGAATGTTCTTTCATTGTATGCAGGCTGAGCAAAATGTTTCAGTTTTGTCATATAACATGCACATGTAAATAACAGGGTCCACAATGAACCATTTCCATTTTGCTCCGTTGTCTTCAGAATTCTGGTATTTTGCATGTTGGCTGTCTGTCAACTTGACAACGGTCACTCTGAAACCCATTATTTCCAATGGCTTACACTGTGCACAAGATTGCTTTTCACTGTATGAGTGTGATGTTGCTGAACGCTGCACAATGACTGCTTATGGAAATATCATGGTATTATATTATTGTGATAATATTTAATAGTATCAATGTTACTATTGCAAGTAGTTTATTAAAAGTTATTTTGAATTAAAATGTCATTACCAAATCTTGAAAGATGTCTTGATCCGTTTTTCTCCTTTAAGATGGCAAGGTCTACGGGTCGTTGAGGATGTCCTTTAGTCTGTTTGTTCAGTCCTTTTTTAAACAGAGTCATTTAATTTAATAGCTATTGGGCAAATGCCCTTGAAATGTGTCTTTTGACCTGATGTTATGGTCCTACATGGATGAATCCCAATAAATAGACCCCTGAAACTTAATTTAGCACCAACATAAACTGGTCAGAATTTCCACACGTCCAACTCAGTTCATGACAAGTTACATCTAAATGTAATTCCCTTTAGCCTTAGCTGTAGGCCTACTGTAGATCTACTAGCAGCCTATACATTCAAATGCCATGCTAAAATTAAGCATCCATTAGGCCTCTCACATTTTGACTCATCAGCTAGATGTAGTGTAGTCTTTGTCTGGGTAATGAATGTGTTTGTGCCCCTATAGACAATCTCACAGGTGTAAAAGTAAACATTCCAAATGTGTCCCAGTTTATTTTCTGTCGCAGTGCAAAGAATATACGAAAGAAGAAAGGGCCATAACGTCACAAAACTGACATTGGGGCTAAGCCTTTAGTATTGTGCATGAATTGGATTGTAATATATATATATATATATATATATATATATATATATATATATATATATAAATATATATATATATATATATATATATATATATATATAAATATATATATATATATATATATATAAATATATATATATATATATATATATATATATATATATATATATATATATATATATATATATATATATATATATATATATATATATATATTCATCAGCATCAGCTGACAGGAAGTAAACATGGACCTTAGCTGTTGCCTGTAGCAATGCAATTCCATTGAAATGGTCCATACATTAGTGGTTCTTTGCAATGAGGATTTGGCAATGCCTAATGAAGATCTGAAAGATCAAATAAAATAGCTGGTAAATTTTAATACAGCACATGTCTTTTTGTTTAAATCTTGCCTCAATGACATGGCTTACTTATATACTTAAACTGAGACATTATTATTGGTGTTCGTTCCAGCTGCTTTAAACTATAGGTGTGTTAACCTGTATGCTGACGTTAGCACTAAAATAAAATCACCACAATAATGTGAATTTTAAATTAGTCTATATTTTTCACTTATTTTCAGTTGCATGTTTGTCCAACCACTTATAAGATTGGCCCTGGACACTTTTGTCTTGTGCCTCTCTAACAGTAGGGATGGTTAACAAATTGATATCTTAAGACAGCATGTGTTTCATTTGACGCAAAGTCAATATGAAACCTCAATTCTGCAAAGATGTATTTGTCAATAACTAGATATTTTCTGTTCAACCAAAACTGGGGAGTCAATAGGTTTGTACTTCTTAAATCTTCATCACTCAATATCATAAAATGTGAGCTAAAGTTCGAGAAATAATGTATTCCACAAAACGTCTGCAACTTGTAATCACTAAAGAAACTATAGTTAATATTTTGCTGACATTACAGAAGATTAACACTGTCTGCTTTCCTGCTTGGGAATGGAGTTGTTTCATGTACACAAATATTGATGGTGATGTCTGCGACAACAGAAATAGCATCAATGAATCCTGTTTTTCACCTCAAAATGACTTTGAGAAGAATGCAACACTTTACTTTACAGACAGGAGGTTTGGATTCCCCTCAGTAAAACCTGCCAAGAAGAATCTTCTGTCTGCAGGGAAGGACAAGTGGGCCCTGGGTGGAATGAAGATAGATAGCTGATAGTTCATTAGCTAGTTAGGCACAGGGAAGGGGTATACCGCAGAGGATTACAGAATCTCATTTTTCAGAGTTGCTGAGAGCCCATATTCCTGTGCAGGGGCAGACAATGCTCGCAAAGACGAGTTGTTATTTTCCTCTCAATTTCAATTAAAGCAGAGTTGTCTACATTGACCTATTGCCACTTTAATACTTTGTATTTCTGATGGGATATTGTTTAAACTAAACAGATACTGGTACTTCAGTGTAGAAAACATCACCATGGCTAGCCCCAATTTTGGCCCGTAGTGGAAAAGTGTTTTTGCTTTTCTCCCCACAGTCCAGCCTCGGGCTGGTTATCCTCTAGAGATTTGCAGAACACCACTTCAAAGGCAGATCCCCTCTCCCCTCGTATCGCATACCCTCTTTCCCCTCCGCTGCTATAAACACAAGAACTTAAGGAATTAATTAGACACCGGATCAAACACGGGTTAGTAAATTCAGCTCACTGAAGATACCAGGAGTAGTGTAATCACATGTTGAGTATCCCTTGCCGTGCGGGGTATCTTTGAAATGTGTGGGGAAGCCTGGATTTCATTTCAGATCCAGCAGGACAGTTTACACTGGCAGTCGCTTGACCCCTCTCTTCACCGAGGAATACATTGAGGGATATTTTGCGGGCTGTGCTTTTCACACTAAAGGACAGCGCCACAGCTCTGTAAACATGCAACAACAAAAAAATGTCCTTGATACAGCAACTGCTCGTGAAAGGCCTATTTTTTAAAGACTTTTGGTCATGATGGGAGCGCCATGGCTAACAACAAAAAAGCAGAAGTCCCAAAAATCTGTGAAAAATTATAAATACCTGTTTATGTTCAATCAGAATCAGCTTTATTGGCCATGTGTGTACACAATTGGAATTTGACTCTGGTTATACATTGCTTTCGTCATACGTATGTACATAATATAATATACAATAAACAAGATAAATATTTTTTTAAAAGACATTAAAGACAACAGAGTAGTTAGAGTAGTGCAAGTAGTGTAGATGGAGGTGTCGGATTAATCATTTATCAGACAGCCAATGGAAAGAAGCTGTTCCTATGTCTGGTGGTTTTGGCGTACAGTGCTCTGTGATCTTTCCAGCCCGCTTCCTGACTGGAGGTGTACAAGTCCAGAATGGAGGGCAGGCTGGATCCAATAATTCTCTCTGCAGACCTGACTATCTGTTGTAGGTGAAGAGATTGAGTTGTTGTTGGTCTAATCTCTGTCCAAGGTGTTACTTCAGCTCCATCCAACCCCTCGGTGTAACCAATATAATATATTCATTTATGGGTAAAGTAACCAATCACAGCCTGCACCTTTGCACTGTGCATGCAGTTTACCCAGCTACAGTTGCATTACTCCATGTGTCGATAAAGAGAGTTGATTCATGGCTGCTAATATAAGAGGGGCGCTCTCTACAACAAGCTCGAGATCGATCGAAAGGGAAATAAATCAATGTGAACTCATTTGTCCATGAACTAAAGTATTTCTTATCTTTTAATGCCATGCCAAGATACGCATGCTGTGTGTGTTATTGACGAGAGGAGACGCAACATGTCAGAGCTTGTAGATGTGTTTTGATGGGCTGTATGAGAAAACAAGATGACCAGGTTAGTCAGATAACTGTGAACACAGTATTATTGATTTGAATAAGTGGGCTGAATATGTAGACTTTAGATATTGATATCTAACAGTGATATTTACTCAGGTAAAGTTTTATGGATAATTAATAATCGCAACATTACATAGGAAAAGACGGTTGATGCAGTCTGTCTTAAATTATTATTTATGTTCAGTCTCTCTCTTCATTTCTCTCGCTACAGTTTTGCAACACACTTGGCAATGCAGCGTAATGTATTGCGCTTTCTGTGTTTTTTATTGATCGCAGTCGAATGATGCAAATGCCTTTTTAATCAATGTGACATTTTCAGCTACACAAATTCTTCATTGACAGATGAGGAAAAACCTATTTGACAAGGGGTGAGAGATCATAACTCGGCTGTGAGGCAGCAGTGGCAGTAGGTAATGTTTGGACGTACAAGCAGGCAGAATAAACATCAGAGAGGACCCTGCCTGCAGCCAGAACCCCCCCTTTGGCCCCACTACTTTCACCACAATTTATTGTGTTACCTATTTGTACCTATTAACCTCTTCCTCTTTCTTTTTCTGTCTCTCTTTCACACACACATAAGTGTGTACACACACACACACACACTCACACACACACACACACACACACACACACACACACACACACACACACACACACACACACACAGACTAGTCCAGCCCCCCACTGTGCAGAATGTGTAGTGAAGCCACCCATGCACCAGGCGGGAGAGCCAGCATAACCAGCCTCGCTCCATCTCAGCATCTGCTGATCAAAGAGCAGCTAAACAGCCAGAAAGTACAGCGGGTGCAAGACTGGAGCATGCACAGCACCACAATTAGCAAGCACTACTTTTTTAAAATATAATTATTTAATTTTCTCTCTCGATCCCTGACATTTTTTTTCACGCACAAATTCAGGGGTGCATATATGTGCATACAAATTTGGTAAATGTAAATACAAACATGCAAATACTTATGTCATCATTTTTACATACAAACTTGCTTGCAACCGCACACACACATTCACACACACACACACACACACACACACACACACACACACACACACACACACACACACACACACACACACATACGTGAGAGGAAGATGAACTGAGGTTTCACCTGAGAGTGACTGTTCAAGATAGCCTCCACTGATCTCTAAGTTGCTCAATTAAAGTTAGTGAAGAGCCCTAACAGGGAGAGGAGAGGTATAGGAGGAGGAAGATCAAAGGGAATATAGAGAAAATCTTGGCAGAAGAAAGAGAGAGAGGACGAGAATTGTGTGAGAGATTGTGAGAGGGTGTGAGTTAGAGAAAGGCAGAGAAGACAGAAAGAGATGGATAGTAAGACCGACTGAATGTGTATTGAAAGAGAGAGAGAGAGAGAGAGAGAGAGAGAGAGAGAGAGAGAGAGAGAGAGAGAGAGAGAGAGAGAGAGAGAGAGAGAGAGAGAAAAGGCAACTCAAGGTGCCAAAATCATAAGTTCATGATTAAATAATGAATTAAATCAATATGTGGCTTGATCCAATTGCTTCAATGTTAGCTACCATTAGTAAACTATACATAAAGACATATTGTTGTCTAACTGACATTACTGAGTTGAGTTTAAGACTCTTTTCAACTTGTGCTACTGTTATACTACATTCTACCTATCAACATTATCCAATAAATGCCAGTGACAATATTTAGCAAATTTTATATAATCACCTGCAGTTTTTTCCATCTGGCTGGAAAGAAAGAAAGACAAACAGGCGGTCACAGTGGCAAGAGAAAGGCTGTCAAAGTTAATAATGAAACATTTGTGAGAGAACAGTCATTTGAAACATAATAATTCAAATGAAGAGCATTTTTTTCATCATGTTCTTAACACTAAAGGCAATACCAGGACACTTCTGGGAGTAGTGCCAGGTGGGGGTGAGTCACAAATCTTGGGAAATGTGTCTTGCAGTAGTGGATGTGGATCCTCTAATGTAAAAGGATCACTGTGTACATGAAACGGCTCTGGCTCGCTTCACTGCCACTGCTTATTCAAGTGTGCCCTCCAATGGAGGAAAACAGGTCATGTTGACAAAATAGACTCCTCTGCTGGATGTTCAAGTGATACTTGGTTCTTTTCCCCCACCTGTGTTAGGCTCTGTGGAAATGCTATTTCTCACTGTGAGACTGAGTTCACCTGGTCCTCAAGTGCCAAAGTCCGTGATCTAAGTGCATTCACAGTTAAACTATGAAATGACAGCTAACCATTCTAACCATTAAGTTTAAACTGAGAAAACAAAATACTTAATAGAGCGGTGAATAAGTAAACTATTAGAATTGGAAGGATGTCAGATCAATCCAGAGTTACAGCCCAGAGAATTACAAACCCAAACTTTTGCAAATGGAATTGTGTTTTGTTAATTTCATTTTTATTTCTGATAATCCAGAAACAATCAGAACAAGTGCAGATTTCATTTGTAGCATATGTTCATTACTGATACATTATAATGCAGTTTTTTGGAAAGGTCGCTGAATGATTGCGGGGTTCCAAATGCTAATTTAGTAACTGATTGGAAAAGTGCTGTAATGTGATGATAATAATATGCAGATGAGTCCTCATCAGAGCTGTCTATCCATTAATGAGATGATTTTTGAATGTACTGTATGAGTGTGTGTATGTGTGCGCGTGTGTGTGTGTGTGTGTGTCTGTGTCTGTGTGTGCGCACGTGTGTGTGTGTGTCCATTCAAGCAAGGCCGAATCCTTATGTACAGAAAGTGTGTGTGTATGTTTGAGTGCACATTTACTTTCATCAGAATATTTAGCATATTAATGTTCAATCAATCTACCACTGCACTAATGCAAAGTTTGATAGGGAGAAGCCATAGTTGGAAATAAACAGAGAGGAAGCAACTGAACTTGATTGTATCACAATCAGCTTATATGACCAGTTCATCTCCTTTTAGGAAAAGTTATACAGCCGGGGGAACTTCGAAGAATGTTGTATGTTTAGTATGGGTAATTTAGTAATGGGTTGTAATACAGGTCAGCGTTAAATTATGTATATGTTTTTGATGATTTCCTTTTTTAGAAAAAAAAAATACCGGTACAATATGCCGTCCCATAGTTAGTTGCTGTCAGCATTCAAAATCCGCCCCTCCTTTCTGGCCCAAATAAACACATCCACACCTCCTCAAACCTGTGAGAAGGTGCCGGATTTTTTATGAATCATCCAAAGCACACTTCGTCCTACTGTGTCCTGTCTGCTCTCTCTCTCTGTCTGTCTACGTCCGGCCTGTGAGGTCTTTGAGTCTCGGTGCACTGTTTGATCAGGGATTGAGAGCAGGCTGTACAGCCAGCTTCTTGGGTCTGAGGTACATGCAAGAAGCATGTAGACCTGCACATGGGGTCTACATGCTCTTTTCTGACGTCCAGAAGAGTCCCGAACACAGCAAAATAAAAAGAAATGAAGATACAGGTAGAGGGCAGATTCTCTGTAGATACAAACACTGCCACACATTTCTTATGGCTTATATGTGAAGATTGAGAGGTAACGTTTGTTGTATCAGTCCATACAATGTTTTTAGGATATCATTCCAATGTAAACATTGACACAAAATGTCTGAATGTGAATTCATAGCAGCGGTAGAAGTTACTAAACGTTTCGGGGATCGCTGAAAGATTTGTGTAGTTTTTTTTGATGGGTGACAATGTCAAACCCATAAAACATTACCCTACATTACATTTCATTTAGCTGACGCTTTTTACCAAAGCGACTTACAATAAGTGTATTCTACCATGAGTACAAACTCAGAACAACAAGAATCAAGAAAGTACACTTCCTTCAATAAAGTCAAACTCCAAAATGCTATCAGTAATTGCCATTTATGTGCTACTAAAGTGCTACTTGGGTGCTATCTTCCTTATTCAAGGTGTAGTGGAAAAATATGTGTTTTTAGTTTGCAACAGAAGATGTAGACACTTGCTGCTGTCCTGATGTCAATGGGGAGCTCATTCTACCATTGAGGAGCAAGGACTGATAACAGTAGTGACTTTGTTGAGTGTTTAGAGAGCAGTAAACTGCTGTATGTGCCGGGCCCCGCACCATCCGCATTGGGATGAGTGAGTCCTCATAGTGTCGAGCTCACTGAGTCATTCATGACAATTCTCACATATCCAACAGAGCCACAATTCCACTTCTCTGTGATCTAAGTGAGTTTAGTGTGTATCTCTGAACATTAATAGTTATATTTCACGATCTCAGATGGGTTGTTTTGTAATTGTTCTTTAATGCCATCAAATCCCTGTACTCGATTGATACCGAATGGAGAATTGTCTTGCATCATCTCAAAAGCACCAACAGCACAAAGACACACACATTAAGTTTTTTCGATTTTTTTTTCATAAATTCAGGGTGATTTGACTTTTTTTCTTCCCAGGACCAAAATGAAAAATGTTTTTTCTTTCATCCTGGGACCCAATGCCCATTAAAGAGTGATGAAACGCAATGCAACAGCTCGTTTCTGTTCAGTGCAACATTTCAAAAAGCCCAAAAATATGAGAGGAGGAGACATAATAGAGTAAGCCAGGGTATTTATGTTACAGCCACTGTATGTGCACTGAATTACAGCTCAACTTTTGAGCTGGCCATTGCCTGGAGAGTCCAACAATCTGCTCAACATCTACTCAGCCTCCATATGGGCCTTGTTTATTTAATTTGACAAAAGCTGCATAAACTTATAAAATGAAGCCATGCAACAGGCCACATAACCAGCTTCTGATCCTGCTTCTCTCAACAGTTCCAACCAGCATTTTTTTTGTAAATGTCCTCTCATTCAGCACAGCCAATGCAGATTTAGTGTCACCTACTGTAGAAATGCCTCACTTTTAAACCCTGGGATCGCAAATAAGAGATCCTAGTTAACTCTATCTATGGAGAGACTGTGTGCCACTAGAGGGCAACAAAGACCAAATGCAGTTTCTGCAAATGTCTGTGTCCTTTATGAAACTACACAGTATTTAAAATGTATTGTGTACTAACCTGATACGTATTACCTTTCCTTAGATCTCCTCATCCTGCCATCCAATGTGGGATTTATATATTATGACAATATTGACAGCTCCCCACCTTCAGCCTTTAAATACTATTACAGCTTCCACTATCATTGATAACTTCAGACATTACACACATTATTAGTGTAGTGTATAAATAGTACATCCATATATTATCCAACTCAAAACGTAGTACTAGTATTGTATAAATATGATAATGAAAACACATTATCAACAGCAGGATTTTGCGGTTCTGTTTAACAATGCTGTACTGACATCTGGTGGACAATTGGGACCTTGGTGAAGTAAAATCACTAATTGTATTGCTAATCATAACTGTGGCCATTGACATAGTCAGCAAGTCTTTTACATGAGCAAAGATCTGAAAGTTCCCTGCATCAAGCATCACTCATAGCCCACAAATTCATGAATTCATATGAATGGACCACAAGAGGTATTTGCATTTTTTTTGTCAACTTGGTGAAGTTCATTATGGTTAGACTATCAGAAGTAGAGTTCAGAATATTTTTCAGGGACAGTTTTTGGTGTCTAGTCAAAAACATACATATCTTATAATACTTTTTAATCACTCTGCACTAGACACGCGTGGCTGTGTTGTTGGTGAGCTAACACCCAACAAGAAAGAATGTCAGTTTTGCAAAGAATATTGAGCTAGCGGTCAGATCAGGAAAATACAGTCAAGATATTTGATAGAATCGCAATTTTTTTTTCTTCCAATGTCCACTTCATGCTCAACACGACTGATACATTTAATAATCACCACAGCTTACACAATGCAGCAATGTTCCAGTATATTTCACTGTAAAAGCATTATTAAATAATGCACAAACATCCTTAAAGAAACTCGGAGGTTTCAGTTTATAACCACAGGACAAATATAAATAAAAGCATGATCTGAGCCTTCATGTTGTCTTCGCAATGCATTTATGATGTTTCCCGTTTCCTCCATTGCCTTTGCTCAAGAGCTGATTCAAGCATATCTATATAGCACGCAATCAAGTGCTCTTTGGCCCAGTAAAACTTTTATTGCACATTATGAAGAAATGTTTAACATCTTTGCTGAATGATTTGTGTAAATGCTGATTATCTTCATAGTAAAGTTGTGTTTTTGTCAGTGATTTATCTCTTTGTGTGGAGAAAGACATCATGAGGCTATGTTTAAACCCTCTGTCTCCTCGTCGCCTTGGTCCAAGTGAATTTGAATAACCACAGCGGTATTCCTATAGGACACAGAGATGAGAACCCTGAAACCCACATGACAAATTATTTCAGATTACACTTGCACGTAGGTTTATGAACACTGTGCATCCCCTTTTACTTTTGTCATGCAGCTATTTAACAGAGGTGAACTTTGATTCCAGGCTCTGATCTGACCTGGTTGTCGGTTCTATCCCCTCTCATTCAGTTTTCTCAGGAGGAACTACTTCCATCAACAGCTGGAGATGCATGGTGATAGGCCCTAGAAGGGAATGGAGGTCATGAAGTCTCCATAACATCAGCACATTACAACACTGTATTAAATGTGTTACTTTTCTACCGTTAAGCACACAATTTAACAACTATCAGTATTATATACTGATGGTCAAGAACAAATAAACATATTTCAAAACTACAAATTTGTGAGTAAACTTACTCATCAGTTTGCGTGCCCAGTTGACCTTCCGGTGGACGAAAGGGTAGTAGAGGAGAAGTCCACTAAAGATGAAGATCGTACAGTAAAGGTACTCCAGAGCTGGCTTATCAATGATGGGAGCCAGGACTAAGTAGCAGGACACCAGGACTATTAAGCCTGGTATGACAATCGGCACCTTTGAGTAATCACACAATCACACACCCTGAAAACAAAATACAGCTTCAAACGGACACTTTCATTATTTCTGCAAGTGAAAACTAATAATGCAATAGCCTATCAAGAGTCAAATATCAACTTGGTTGACAGATGATTATTAAAACCAATAAGATATTTGAAACTGTGTAGCGGTGAGACAAAATAAGACAGTATTTGCAAAGTGTGCGTGAAGATATACTATATTGCAGTTCCGAGTTAACAAGGCACCATAACACATAAACCTGTTGAGTCACAACTCTATAAAAGAGGAGCTTCGTTCAAACAGTCAGCAAGCCTTACCTTTACGGGTCGATGGAGCTCCTTCCTGGTGAAACGCATGACGATGAGAGCCAGTGCTGTCAGTCCGTAAAACACCCATTGAGCAAAGCTGAAGTAGTTAATGAGGGTGTTGATGTCTGCTGGGATAATGTAGAAAATAGCCAAAATACCCTAAAAACAAAGAGAGAAATGTATTGTCAACTGGGAAGGAAACAACACAGTGAATTAATCATTTATCTGAATTTAAGTATTTTGTAATATTGATTCTGCATTAAATTGTAATAAATTGTAAACAAGGAGATTAAGAATGTAGAACTCACATTGAATATAAGCGCAGGGGCAGGAGTGTAGTGCTTCAGGCTAATATAAGATAAGATTTTAACCATGTGACCTTCTCTGCCAGATACATATGCCAGTCTGTGGAAAAAACAAAAATATGTTGAGTTCTTGTACTGTACTTTCTTGAGTTTTTTTTCTCTATTTATATTTCTTTCCGCATCTCTGTCGGTCTCTTCACCCCAACGAACATCAGTATTGTCTTTTTTGTTTACCTACTTTTTTTTATACATACAAATATGCTCAAAACATTTTACACATGCAGACAGTAAAAAAGCATTCTTTTACTTCTGTATTTCATAATAATGTGACATTTGTCTCTTTTACCTGCCAGCTGTGAAGCAGCTTCCATTGGCAGAGCCAAATGTAGAGAATACAACAAAGAGAGGAACAATCCAGGACAGTGGGTATAGGACTCTGTCTCCAAAAGTCTAAGGAGGCACAAACAAATCCTTCAGAAAATGTAGAAAGGTAGTCTGAATTAATACTGAGCTGTCACTGAGGGTTAATCTAGCATCATATGGAATAAACAAAATGTACACACAAATATGTGTGCAATGTATACTACAAATATAAGTACAGAATTGACATGGTTACGATAGGCAGTCATTAATGCCATTACTGACTCAAACTTTATGACGGAATTTTTCTAAAACTATGACAATTGTTGTTGCTTCTTACCAAGGCAACAGCTGGAGACAACAGCAGTTCGGTGGCGGTCATAACAGTGAAGTAAGCGACGTTGACCAACACGTAGCAGACAGATACCAAAGGGATCCCAATGAGGATGGCCAGTGGCAAGTTCCTGCAATGAGGGAGTGCAGCCCATCAGACACGCTCCTTTGACTTTTTATTATGACCATTACATATTGCAATAAAAAAAAACGTTCCGATTTCACTTGTATAGGTACCTCTTAAAAACAACTGAGCAGAGTATAAAAATAAAAGATAAGTTTTAGTCTGTCTCACCTGGATGGGTCTTTCAGCTCTTCCGTAATGAAATTCAGTTGATTCCTAAGAAAACAAGGAAGAAGTTACCTTTAAAGTTTTACCTTTAAAGTTGGCGTAATGGCTAATAATATAAAATACAAACAAACAACTACTAGTTGTTTAATCAAAGGCATTTGTCTTCTCAATAATCCAAAAGCTTGATCACTCTCCTCTGCAAAGCACCACATTAAAATGTGGATGGACTTGCTCTGCCAACCAGAAAGGCCTTGTTTTTCCCTGCAGTGATACGTAAAGGTTCACTGCCACCCCTGCAACGTCAGTGAAGAGTCAATTTAGTATTCTATGTGGTATTTTGTACAAGCTTTACCCTCTTATTGGCCTTATTGGTACAAAGTGTTAAAGCCTTCCCACCTGCTGTTGTGATCCCAACATGACAGAAAGAAAGACAGAAACTATTAGAAATCTGTTCAACCAATGAATCCTTTAAGTACAGTCAAGGGTGGGAATGGCTGATTTAAGGAATACTGTTTCAGTAATGGTGTGCATAAACCACCCCTGCAAGTACTGAACCTGATATGCAAAAGACCAGAGGAAACAGCTGGGGATGTTTCTAGCACTCACTGGGCCCCACTGCCGTGTTTCTGCAACCCAATAACATGGTATCTTATTGCCGGGTAGATATAGCATAAATAGCTGTTGACCATGCTGGAGAGATTTTTTATTAGTTGATGACATCCCTAACTTGTTTAACTGTTGTAACTGCATTATGTAGATGTCCTATTCATATAATATAATTATAATAATAAGGTTGTCCAAGGGTTGAATTCCCACATTCGGAGAAAGGGCATGAGGCTCGAGAGTAGCTGAAAGGTTGAGAAGGGTCAGCAGTGCTCCTAATATAGAGCCAGTACAGCAGGAAAAGGCTCGTCGTATCGTTTGAGATAGTACACTTCAATGTACTGCTTCAGATAGGAGTGTGGTCAATCCCATACATCATGTTGAAGGGCTAAGTGAAGTGAACTATAACTGTTACCATCCATCATAAGCCCAAAGCCCATTATAAAACGCAAGTCCAATTGCTCCAAGAGACGATGACGTGCCATCAAATGCACTCGACAGATTCTCAGTGTTTCCTGGACACAAATATACAACAATACAGACAGACACATCAATTGTTATTACTTGACGGTTTACTGAAGAAATTTAAAGAGAAGCTGTATATTGAAAACACTGAACATTAAGCCCACCTTGTGCCAGCATTACCATGCCAGCTACAACGATGACAAGGATGATGAAAAGTTTGGCGACAGTGAAGAAGTTTTGCACGTAGCTCGCCAGTTTGACACTCAAACAGTTGACTGTGACGATCAAAACTGAGAAGAAGGAAATTTAGAAAATACATTACAAGTAAAATCAATTGCATCAATGAGAGAAGAGATTATTTATAGACATTATCTCAGACATTTCTCTTTCCCTTTGACATAGATCAGAACAACTTTATAAAAAAAACAAAATAATAATTTGCTGAAATAATGTACAGAATTAGATAATATTGCATATCTAGTCCACGACATCAGTAAACTACGTTGGCTCCTATTCCCCAAGTCCCCAGAGAAGAGAATTACGAACTGTACTGAACGCACAGTATATCATTGATTGACCTGCATTAGACACTTTGTGGCCACTCGTAGGCAGTTATACCTATACCTATATTACCTACATATATATATATATATATATATATATATATATATATATATATATATATATATATATATATTAGGGCTGGGCAAAGGTGAATCGCATGATTTTTCTGCAATTAATCTATGCGGTAAATTTAATAATGAAGTTAAAACTAGTGTATTGCATGCTTTCAATTTAAAGTAATGTTATCAGAGCAATATAACAGGCACTCTGGAGCAACAGCCAGTTAACATACATACATATATAGTATATGAATCCGTTTTCTGAACAGATATCAGAAAAAACATTCGTATTTTATCAGGGAACAACATAAACAGTGTGTTCAGTAGTAAGGGTCCCTGTGAGGGACAAGTCACTCCTTCTTTTGTTCATGTTCAGTGTATTGCTTGTGAGAAAACTTGAACAAGTGCACTGAACATCTTCTGAGTATACCTCCTCATGTAAGGAAAGTTCTCTTTTTTGAGAAAAGAGTAAAGATCCAGAAGTGATACTGACTTAAAGTGCTGTGCCATAGTGGATCAGACAGCGGGATCAGGAGCTTTGTTAATGTTCAATTTGGACGCGGAGCTTGCAGCGCAAACCTGCCGGCAGACTGACCGCCTGTGAGCGCGTTGTGAGGCGGAGCGGCTAGCGGCAGCACCTCTGCTCGCTGAGCAAAGAAACTACATAACAATAGGTGCTTTGACGTCAGGCTCAAGTCGTCAACACTGCATGTCGGTGAGGCTACAGAAGCGCGCGCGCCCCTTCATGAATCGCCTTCAAAGTAGTGCCGTTGTATTGTACATATGGCGTGCATCCCATTTATTTCAACAACTACTACAAGAGATCTCAATATTTGATCAATAAATTAAACTACTATACTATTAAATTACTAGATTAAAGGGAGACATACATATAGCTGCTGCTGACAGACACTTGGTAACAACAAGAGGTGGAGTACAGCCGGAGTAGAAAGGAGTGGCGGCGTATTCTGCAAAGCTCAGAGTGATGATGGCGAAGGCAGACGGCTTCAGCACCATGACAGTGGTCCAGGAGTAAAGATAGGCCAGGATGGGGCCAAAAGCCTCTGTCAGATATGAATACTCTCCCCCTGATTTGGTGATCGTGGTGCCAAGCTCAGCATAGCACAGTGCTCCTGTGTAGCCACACACACACACACACACACACACACACACACACACACACATTAACACAGACAGAGAGAAGAGTAGAAATGTAACACACACTCATAGAGGACTTTGATAACCGCTTATGGGAGAACATTCAAGGAAAATTCTCTCACTTAGAAACAATTAAACAACCTGTCCGCTCAGCCTCAAAGACAAATCTGTGGTAATAACTTAATCGCAAGGGATCATAATGCAACCCATATGAAAAAGTGGACTATAAACCCAAAGATTCCTAAATATAATAATTTATGTGAAATATTCTTCAACGGATTTCATACTTAGTCAATAGTTTTAACGGAAAATGAAAGGATAATTACAAGGAAATATAATGATGGATTTTAAAAAACAAAATACTGTAAATGAGCCAAATTTGTAGATTGTATCCAATCCATTGTTTTCACTAGGTTGTTATTTTGGTCTATGAAGGAGTGGTCAAGTCATCATGCCAAGACCACTGACCTGAAAACTATGGTCAAATAAAATCATGTTTTATTGTCTCAAAGGTTCAAGACCTTTTCATTGTGATAGCAATTACTCAAGTTAATCATCCAATGAGACAACAAGACGAGAGCTTTATCTCAAAGCGCTGATCTCAAAGATTAACTTCAGAAGTACAAAAATAAATGTGTATTACATTATAAAGCTTTTTGTTAGCATGTTTACTGTGTAAGGTATTACGTGAGTTTATAAACAGAGGCAGAAATCAAAGTAGACAGACATCTTTTATGCTGATTACTGTAAAGTGATATTGGTTTGGATGCCGTTCTCACCAAGTGTGGCTAACACACCACAAGCAGCCCAGATGAGAAGGCAGGGTCCAACAGCTCCAGAGTAAAGCAGAACGGCCTTAGGAGAGATGAAGATGCCCGAACCAATCATCGTCCCCACAATCAGACAGATGCCACTTAACAGGCCAACCTGAGCACAGAAGCAATGGTAGGCATTACTTCAATGCTCACAGTTCATTTTCTTGAATGTTATCTTCAGTGAAATTCAGACAGAAACAGTCAAAAGGAAACTTTCCTCTTTACATGCTCTATTCTGCAATGACAATAGTGTTTAAAAGATTCTGGGATGGATGTTGGGATAAAGTCTTTTATTCACAATGAGGAAATGTTCTGACCAATCATCCTTTAATGCATAAAAGAATGAAAGCCCAAGTTGTCCTGACCCAAGTATGGTTTATTTCAACACAAATGTGGTCTTTCCAGCTCATTAGTAAGAAGCAGTCCTTCACACACGCCATTTTGTTTATGGGGTTGGTCTCCGTGTGTCCAGTTGACCTGGAAAGAGAAGGGAAGCATATCTAATCTAAATCGGATCAGTCTAAATCTATCGGTTAGCCAGGCATTGCCCCACACAAAGTCAGCCACAGACCACTGTGACCAATACTAAATTAGGTGAGGGCCAACCAAAGCTTAAAGAAGAGTGAATGTTTTTCTCATCTTAACTATGTAAACTGAATGTGTCACCTCAAATACTTCTTAATTAGAGTGAGGGGAAATTAGGTGGTGCTAAATATCAATTTGTCATAATACTTCTAAATATATCCTGTTAAATGTCCTTCTCTATTTAATTTGGGGAGCTTAGCCTGCACACCACCACTGAGTGGATCACTATGGAGTTAATATGAAAAGACGGTTGTTGTGGCTGTTAGAAAAATTCACTCGACCCGTCGGAGTAAAAATCATTAAAACAGGAACATTTATTCGTCGCAAAGAAGGAGCAGAATCAGAAGTACAACATGATAGACAAGTTGCATATCCAAGACTGCTCAAAGACCTCTCAAAGGACCACCTCTTAAATACACATCATGACCCTCTAACAGAAACCCTCTTCGGCCAAATCGGGAACCTTTGTAAGAAATGGTCATATGATAACAAAGGAACTGCACGTTCTTTCAGATAGAAACACACAGATTCCCCAGTCTCCCTGCTGTCAGGAGACACGCTGAGTTTGTGTGTAAGATTAAACAGAGACAGTAAGATGAGAAGTCTGAATATAACAGTGAAACAGTCACTGATTAAGCGTGAATAATTTTTTCTTCCAACATGGTACACACTGGTACTCAGTCCCAGCCCCGTTAGAAGAAAAAAATACAGCTGGGGTGAGATCTTTCTGTGTGAACATCTAATGAGACTTGTTCTCACACACACACACACACACACACACACACACACCCACACCCACACACACATAAAGGCTAACACACTCACATCTTTTTGAAGCACAGTCGCTTTCTCAGGCTTCTTGTCTGTCATGGGAGACGTTTTGCCACAACTGGAGCCGTTCTGCGACTCCTTCCTCCTCCTGTTGCTGCCTTCATCCATTATAGTCTGTTGGTGCATGAGGAGACACAAATCAATGCACACCTTTTACAGCACACGTTGCAACAGTGTGTGTTGCAAAGTAAGGTATACTAATCAAATCTACTCTTTTATCAGATTTACAGGGGAAGACTGTCTGCTATCAGTATAGAATACCTCTCCTCTACGATGAGGTACACACAAGCACTGAAAATACACTAAAACCTGTGGATTTACACTGTTTATGTTACTTATTTGTAAAATACATTTGACTTTGCACAGTGCTCCTTTTGGTTTTTAGATTATAAATAAGTGACTATGGCACAGTATTTCTGAGCTGCTAATCTACGAAAGTGATATCATACAGCATTAACTGTGTGTGAAGCAGCTCATAAAAGGGATGACAAGTAAAAGGATTTCACCTTCTGAAAAGCCGCTACTTTGATCTATATTGGATTAGGGTAAATTTTCACTTTGCTTGTAATAAGACAATCATAAATTTCAAGAAGCCATGCACCTTGTATAAATCATTGTTAGTGTTAAGATTGTGAATCTAAACACAAGTTCAGTTCAAGTATTGTGAGCCTATTCCTTTTACTTACGAAAGGTAGATAGATAGATAGATAGATAGATAGATAGATAGATAGATAGATAGATAGATAGATAGATAGATAGATAGATAGATAGATAGATAGATAGATAGATAGATAGACAGATAGATAGATAGATAGAACCCTAACCCTAACATAGTGAGATGGTAAAAACCACGCAGTCAACAGGCTTAAAATTGTTGATGGTTAATGTTTAACATACATGACAACTTTGTTGTGTTCATTACACATTGTTCTTGAATGTAATGAGAACCATTGAATGTGTCAATGGCTTTGTTAACACAATTGATACATGATTGTAAATCAACACAGATGTCAACACATGTTTACACTTACATATGACGAAAAACACCTCAGTGATGCTCCATGAACCTCGAATGTTTAAGCCCAGGTACAGTGAATCCACAAATAATACTGGGCCAAGTTAAATGAAGGAAAGCAGGAATGTCTGCCACAAGTGAAAACATGAGGCCTCCTGTGACCGAGCACACTCCTCCAGTGGGAGGTTCCCACATCTTATTGGACATCCTGGATAGCCCTGGACGAAAGGGAGGTGGGTAAAGACGGGCCAGCCGAGTTGCTCTGTAGACACTTTCAAGACAGTTTCGATTTCCAACAGAAAACTCTGAAACACGTCCTCCTCTTTGAGCTTGGCTAGCCTGACTTCCTTCACAATGCCTCTTTGATAAGGATACATGACACCTTTGCATGTGTGTGCATGCACACTTGTGTGTTTGTGTGTGTGTGTGTGTGTGTGTGTGTGTGTGTGTGTGTGTGTGTGTGTGTGTCTGTGTGTTACATTCCCTTTCTACTCTGCCTCTCCTTCACCTCTCGTCTCTTCAAAGTCTCTCTCTGTCAGACAACTTGCATTTTGATATATTCCTTTCTGTTAGAGCAGACCTTTTTTCAGTGCATTATCAGATTGTATTATGAATGTGTCTCTACTTCAGCATCTATTGAGTTGAAAACGTCTGCTTCAAGGATTTGGCTTGTTTTTTGTTACAAAGTGTTAAAGCCTTTGAAATGAGAATGGTTTGACCTCGGTATGAGAAGAACTTTTAGTTCCTTTAGTCGGAAAACAAGAAGAATCTTTTACACACAAATGCACAGTTCTGTGGATTGTTTTCTATGGCATTTAAAGTTTTTTTGGGTTAAACTTCTTAACATAAAAAAACAAAGGTAGAAATACCTTCGTAAGCAAAGGGTTACTGATTTAGGTTTAATATATATGTTTAGGCACTTTTCGCCTAATTTATGCAGGACGTGTATGAATAGTTAAGTTGCAACAATCTGGAGTTTTTACTGTGTAATCTGCTATTGATTTATATCTGGTGCCTGCAGCTGTTGAGGCGCTTGCTGAAATATAAAGATTTTTTTATATGAAACTTTTTTTGAACCTGCTCGTGGTAATCTCCTAATACATTGGAGTTTCAGACATGTTGACTAAGAATCTACAACAGTTCAGGTTTTTGAGCCTTTGTGACAAATGGGCTGTAAATAGTTACTAGATTGTGATATTTCAATTAAACAGACTTGTAGAGAGCTTAGACTGTCTTCACATAGTAATATCATTATCATTATACTTCCATAAAATTGATTATGCCAGAAAAATATTTAGTATGTCCTAATAGATAGTATTTTTCAAATATATGCTAACGACATGCAACAGTAAGGCTTTGTCAGGGCATCTGCAGTACATACGGAAGTAAAAAAAAAAATTGCTTCACATTTAAATGTGAAGCATATCGTTCTTGTTTTGAAAAATGACAAAACTCAGATTCAGTCAGAATTACTGTAGATCATATTTCAGTTTGTGTTGTTTTTTTAAAACGTTTTTTTTTTACTTATTTATTATACCTTTATTACGTTATTACATATTTATTATACATGTTTTTCCACCTCTAACACTTATCTTTTTATTTAAATCATGAATTAAAAAAAACATTTTAAAGGATTAAGCCTATTAAAACGATTAAGCCTATTAAAATCTCCATGTCCATAATAATATAAGCTATATAGTATTACTGCAGTCTGATAAATAAAAAATGTTTGCTAATACCTGTAAAACAACAACAACAACAACAACAACAACAACAACAACAACAACAACAACAACAACAACTCCTATTGGTCATGCCAAGAAATGCAGGCCTCCTTTACACGCATGCGCGGCCGTCGAGGCTTCCGTAATACGGAAGTAAACGTGATTTAGTCACAAGTAAAGTGGCTGCATCCTACAGCTTGCTATCTTAGCCGTTACTTAGCAGTGCTAACTCTCATACTAAGAAATAACTGTTGGCTTTAGGATGAACACCACGTTGAAGCACTGGAAGGAGGCGGCCACTCTTATTTTAGCCGCAGGTCACAAGCTCGGTGCCGACAGTTTATCGTCAAGGACAACGCTGACAGCTGCTGCAGGTTCACTGCTGGAGAACAACAATGGACGGTCACACCTGCCGCGCAGGTCCTGCTTTGACTACGATGTTTTACTGCTTAAGCGAAGCAGTAAAAGTACATTCATGCCCAATGCGTATGTGTTTCCCGGCGGCATGGTGCACTCTTCAGACTTTTCCAGTGAATGGCTGGACATTTTCAAATCTTTCAGCAATTCCCATAATTTTGGTTTGAGAAGTGTCACCCAGCCGGTGGAGACGAGACCTTCGTTGTTCGCCACAGATCGTCTGAAACTGGGCTCCCCTATCCCGGGAGAGGTCGCCTTGCGGATTTGCGCCTTGAGGGAGACGTTTGAGGAGTCCGGTGTGCTCCTGTCTGTGTCTAAACTGGACGAGAAAAGCGTGTTAAAAAGTTTAGATGGCAGCTACACTCCTGACCGAAACGGTCCACTGCACTACAAAGTAAACGACCTGGGCAGTAGTGAACTCAACAAGTGGAGGGATCTGGTAAACCAGAACCCCTCTAACTTCATCAAGATGTGCAGAGAGTTGGAGTTGTTGCCTAACATCTGGGCTTTACACGAGTGGGGCAACTGGCTGACTCCCGCAGGCCGATACGGTATGAACAGATTTGACACAGCCTTCTTCATCTGCTGCCTTCAAGAGATCCCACACGCACTTCAAGATGAAAAGGAGATTGTGTGCTTTAAGGTGATTCATAAATGTAACACAACACATTTGCATCAACTATTGACCCAATAGTTTTGGAAACAATTAATTGATAAATCAATCAACAGAAAATGTGTCCCATCCTTGACCCCTCAGTTAAGTAATTGTCCTCTGGCAAAAGTTCTAAACTATTAGTTACAGCTTCTCAATTGTGAGTGTTTCCTGTCAGTCAGTGAGGAACAACAACATTCCAGGACAGAAATGTCAAACCAGATTTGAGGTCATTTAGAAGTGGTCTCTCCATAACATGTTTTTCCACCATAGAGCACCGACAAGGCGACTCTTAAACTATAAAACATTTAATATGTAAATATCAAAATAAAAACGAAAATCAAAGGAATCTGTTTCAAGAGTACTACTGCTACCTCTCTGTGTGTTTTTCAGTGGTCCACACCTTCAGAGGTTCTCCAGAGCTACCAGGCACGGGAGCTGTGGATCGCCCCTCCACAGGTCTATGAGCTCAGCCGCATGTGCCGCATACCTTTGCTGAACGACCTTCACAATTTCTCCAGGCAGCGTGCCACAGAGGGCTGCGAACAGTTGCTGCCTGTTGTTTACTTAAAAGATGAACACTACACAACACTGCTGCCAGGTGCTGATTGTCCATCTCACCTAACCCACATCAAAACAGCAGTGTAGCATGCCAACTTTATGTTCTATTAAGTCAATTACATATCTGGTTCAGCTTTTGAATATGATGAATGATCAAGACGTTTTTCTTTGTCACCAAACACCAAAACACCATAATGAATTGATCCCACTTACAGGTGTTGCCTGATGTTTTTTATTTGTAGCATAAAGCTCCATTGTTGTTAAAAAAAAAACTAATAAATTCACATCAGTGAGCCATACTGGTGGAATGCTATTTCATGGTAATCATGGGTTAATGTAGTCATTCCAACATACTCCATCCTGATGCAATACATAGCGACTATCACACCAAATCAGCTACGGAAAATAATCCACAACAAAGGCACTTTTTGGTCAAGGTTTGCTCAAACTATAATACTCAACACCATTAAGATTCATATTGGAAAGAATTTGCTTAATACAAGCAGAGTAAGAAGGTTTTGAGAAAGTGACTTCCTTATTGTTTGTTTTGGTCTTTCATGGGATTTGTTGACTAAATTAAAGAATGTTTTTCATTTCTTTTAAGAATGAGCCATGGTGAAAACAACAGTTTGAGGTAGTTTAGCACTAGTGACTGGATGCTACTACATTTATGATAGATTAACCACTTGTCTGTTTTTTTTACCCTCCCGTCTTGTTTTCTTCTTTCTCTTGGGCCCTCCACTCTTTTCAGGTGACAAATGCTACCTGTTGGCCACTTCAGGAGAAGATGCAGGGGGTGCAAGCACAGTGTCTGAGCTGGAGGATCCTCAGGAGGAAGATTCTGCCCTGCATCGCATTGTGACCGTAGATCCATACACTATAACTCTCCAGATCACCATCACTCCCAAGTACAATCATCTGCTTCCGGTTTTAGTGCCGACCTCCCCAAATGATTCAAAAAGTAGGCTTTGACTCTCCCCATTTTATGAGCCTCACAACTCCTCTGTACACGTGCAATTAAGCAAGACAAGTTTCCTGCTTTTCATAATATTTAATGGGCTTGTTACCAGTAACGAACACAATGTTCTGTTCATTGACTCCTCCTGGCATATCGTTCATTTACAAGCTTGCTAAAGATCAGTTGGCAACCTGTTATCAATCAACCTTTGTTTCAGACTCAAGGACCAGATAGTACAAAACGAAATAGAAGAAGAGTGTGCAGTGGTGTACAATATGCTCTAAACAGAGACATCTTCACTCCATCTGTACGCATACTAAACTTGCGTGAAAGAATGTTTGCTTGTGCATATGTCTTACGTCATTTGTTCAGTAATAACATTCATAGGTAGATTAGTATTACTTACAGATTTATCTGTAGGAGCATAATATAGCCTAAGAAATCCTTCTTTGTGAGACTTGACAAGTTGAGTTTTTCTGTCTTGATTCTCATTCCATTGCTAGTTAGTGTGGTTATCTCTGCTTAGTCGCTAACATTACTAAAAAATGGCACATTTTATTCAAAAGACGTGTTTGTACTATCAACTCCTGTCCCATAACTGCCAACTGACCATTGTTCCACTGTGGAGGATTTTTTAGATCAGGTCAAGTTAAAGTGAATTGGTTATTTCAAAGGTCAGCACAGACCATTTGTGTTGACTATTTTTGCCGTGACAGTGTGACACATGCACAATTCCAGGAACCTGAACCTAAAACGGTTTGATGGAATTTGGACATTTTATTGTTAACACTAATTGCGTTGGCATACTGGCAAATGTCAAAATGTCTTGCGGGAGAGGTTTAATGTGTGCTGTGCTTGTCAATTAAAAGCTTAAACTTGTTTTCAGGTATGTATTAAATGGACTGCATTAATGAGGATTAATTACAATGCTAATTTATTTATTTCTTCCATCTGACTGTTGTATCGCAGTAATTGCCATCAGATCTAGAGCGATCTGTCCCTCCATCAGCTCCCTTGCTTGTTTTACTTTTAAGTAATGCAAATGTATAATTGCCAAATACGATGTGATTGCTAATTGGGTTATTGTGCAAAGGTTTTATTCGGATAATATATCAACATTAATTGAGGAGGCCACTTTAGGAGAATCATAAGACTTTGTGCTACATTTGTTTTAGTGTAAACGGCTGAGATTGTTTTGATTAGAGCGCTTCCCTTTTAAATATGCAAAATGACAAAAATATGCCAATTTTGTCATGATTCTTACATGTGATTGTACCCAAAATTACAAGAAACAGCACTGGCCTAATGCTGAGAGATGTGACTGAAATCTTCTGCCTTGATGTAGCTTATTTCAAAGATCTTTTCTGGTATTTTCATACATCCAAAGTCTATATGAAGTAATCACATGGTTTTTTTATGCTGTTGTGTAAATGAAATACTCAACAAATGAAAAGTACTGACTATTTTTCTTACAAAGTAATCTGACACATTTCTGACCCATTTTGGTTAGTATTTGCCTGCTATCATTTAGAGGAAGTAATTGTGTTTTACAATATCTAAATTATGGGGTTTCATGATTCCATTAAAAGATGATAAATCATGTTGAATCATCACCTAGACCTACATTGGCCCACTCATGGTGAGATATTTAGAATTGTGTGTGTTTGTCATCAGTTATGGTGATCCCTCTCAGGAGGAGTGCACATGTCTGATGGAGACGCTGCAGGGCTTCAACCCTTTCTCCTTTGGGTGTCTTCCCTGCTCACAGCAGTGTCCTTCATGGCATATTGATAACTCAGAAGAAATCATCTATGTCAAATGGATTGTACCCTGTGTCTGCCATTTATAAATTAATTTGTTATTAAACGGATCAATGTATTCATTATTAATGCAATCTTTTTAATGAAGCTGTCTCACACTGCTGTTCAGAGATTTGTGCGTATGATGGCTTGTGATGCACATCTGAGCTCACAGTGAGTGAGCTGAATAAAACAGGCAGAATAATGAGAGTAATGTGTGTTTGACAATATCTACTATCACAATGACTGCTCCTAAAAGGCTATATAAAGGGGGGGAAAAATCAATGGAGGCCTAAATACTAAAAAGCAGAAGCCTGGTTATAAGCACTATTGACCTACACATAATGGTTGTGTAGATGTTGTGACTGCATCTACACAATATACCGTCACAATAGCTACACAAACATTATTTGATAAATAGTGCTCATAAACACTTGTTTTTTGGTATATGCCTCCATTTCCTTTTTTTTAAACACTCGAGGTGATTTAATGATTAAGTGTTAGAAATCGAAATAATTTGTTGACACAAATGTGATGCTCATATACATTGAATATATATATATATATATATATATATATATATATATATATATATATGTTAGTTGAATATATATATTCAACTGTGTTGAATATATATATATATATATATATATATATATATATATATATATATATATATATAAATATATATATATATATATATAAATATATATATATATAATATATATATATATATTTATATATATATATATAAATATATATATATATAATATATATATATATATATATATATATAATATATATATATATATATATATATATATATATATATATATATATATATATATTATATATATATATATATATATATTCAACACAGTTCATGACCATAAATCATTTTGGAAAATAAACGCTAAGTGCACTTCCATTGTGATGGACCAGTGGGCTGTGAGAGAGGAAGAGAGGAATAAAGTGATTCAATCTATTGATTTGGGAGTTGTCTGATTCTCTTCAGCAAAATATAATGGGGTGTGTCAAAAAATGGCTCCCTTAAGTCACTCTGACCTGGTTGGAACATTGTCTTCTGAACTGCTGAGGCATACTGGACCAGGTCAGCATGGCTCAATCTGATTTTTATCTTTTTTGACATATTTCATCTGTCAGCGTCGGGGGAGGTGCTGAGTTTTTTCCCCCCCTGTTTGGCTCTGCCCTCCTCTGTCCTCACACCACATCTCCCTCTGCTTCAGAGTGCCGTGTTTGTGGAGGATGGTGGTGACAGAAAGGGGGCGAGTTGAAATAACGTTGTTCGACCTTCGGTGCTGTTAAAGCTGGCAAGTCTGTTGAAGGTTTCTATGGAAACACACACACAGCCTTGGAAACCCACCATCTTCGTCCAGATGAGGTGATGATGCAGAGGTCTGTCTCTGCCAAGTGTGCAGCGTGCCTCCCTGTAAACCAGTCTGCTTAGTTTGTTTGTTTCCATGCAACGGATTGAGGTTAGTAAATGTCCCTCATTCACAAGTTCAAGTAATACAGCACCAAACCATGGAGAGAAAGTCCATTTACTCTCCTGTAAAAGGAGAATTTGTGTAGCGTAATGAAGCACATACTCTGAAAATGTTGATGCTGTTTATATTTTCAGAAGCTTGCGTAACAGATTGCAACGATTTTGCTTCGACGGGCCTGAAACAAGTTTCTCAAAGTTGCATCAAAGCAGACTTTATCATGAATGTTAGTCGTTGACTGGAAACTTGAGGGAACATTATAAAATCTTTCAAAGGGCTTTATCTCCTCCACTATTTGATTCCCCTCCCTTTCTTTCCCCATGTTTAATTAATCACTTTTATATTTTTGGAACTGGAGATGACAATGTAAGTCTGTTGTGAATATCAAAGAGGTTCATGACTCACTGTTAGCAGAGCTTAGTGTGTCTGCGAGATGACAACAAGGATAAACAAGATGTCAGAAAGCCTTCTGTGAATTGAGTGTGAGCAAAGCACACCACTGATTTTCATGCATCAAAGTCCTGCCAAAAACATGTCAAGGTTTTTTTTTTTTTTTGTTTTAAACAATGCGATTCATGTTTCTCTTCAGGTCTCTAACCTCGAGAGGGAGCGAGGAGACGAACATGGATGGAATGAGAAATAAAACAGGACAGGCATTTAGTCTGTAAATAAACATTTATTGTCCTGAATGATTGCTGTCTAAATCTGCAACTTGATTATTTTCAACATACCAGCTTCTTCTTCACGAGAAACAATATTTTCATTCCCTTACTCCCACAAGGAGCCAGGCTACTCCCTTGAAGAAGAGAGTATCTTAAATTAAATTTGATCCTTTGAGATTGTTGCATTCTTCCACATCCAGCAACTAAGGCTAAGTGGTCTTTACATGCCAGGGGTCTATTCATTGTATGCAGTGATCAGAAAAAACCCTCAGGATTAGGCGAAAACATCATTAAAGTCAATTTAGAGCTCACTTGATGCAGAACCTTTTATTAGAATTCAAATTGCATTTTTAAGGTTATGAAGACAAGTAAGATGTTTAATCTTTCAGCAACTGTAGATGGTTATGGATGTATTCATCCTGAGGTCCATTGTTTTGATGCCTAAAAGCACGAACTATCTCACTTTAAAGGATCTTTTTAATGAATTGTTAAAAATAGGATCGACAGATACTGTGGATTTGTTCTCTTTAATAGTAGCTTTTATTCTCTACATACTTTTGATCTTTAAATATTTTTCTAACATTTTTTCCTGAAAAGATTCTGATACAATATTTCCTCTATCTCTGTCTCTTCTAGTACAGCTCCTGCCTTGCAAACAGTGAATGTTTTTTCTTCGTAAATTCTCTTACAATAATGTGCAAACAACATTATGATTTACTCTAAATTTGGAAAATGTTTATTGTATTAATTGTGGATAAATCCTCTCAATTCTATGTGTTTCAAATAAACAGCTCGGAGGAATACATTAAGTGTTGAATCTTGAATTTTAAATATGTTTTATATTTATTGTTTATATGTATGCTGTGAAAATAAGTTGACATAATTGACATGATAGAAAGGAGGAGTGAGAGTAAATGTATCTTCCCATTGAAATTACTTATTTTTTGTTTAACCTTTCCAAAACCTTACAGTGAGGGAAACACATGATCTTCCATTTAAGAGCTTTGTATAGTTTCCTTTTCTTGTTTCCTATTTCCTAAAACAAATCGCCAATGTTGTCAAGAGTCACGTTGGGTTGTATTAATCATATTTCTGCTCTTCGATAGCATTAAGACTTCTGACTTGAAGTCATTTCTAAGTTGACCCCAGGACAAGTGTCCAGTCTATACAGCATGTTGGGGCTTTGGCTCTGACAGTCATCTATTAGTTCACTTAAAATTCCAGGAATACCTTCAAAGACTCTTACAACTAAAACCATTAAGCTGTTAAAGCTTCTGCTCATCTCCATTTTAAACCAAACAGTATTTTAAAGCTGTGGTGGTTCTAAGAACGCTCAGAATACCTGTGTGGTACATCTGAAGTGTGTATCTCAAGCTTTGCAGTGATTACTAACTGGGCTCATCTAACGTCTTCAGTTTAAACTCAATACATCCCAAAGCTCTCCACATAAAAGTAAATCTGACGTTCAATGCATGCAAGTGTGCAGAAAACTGCTTTGGCATTAGCTGTGAAACACCTGGGAGCTATTTCTTCAAACTGCGAGCACATTTTTTTTTGTGTGTTTTAAAAAATTTATTATAATAAATATACTTATGTATGTACATTATCGGACACAGCCATCTGTATGAACAAACCCTCTATTCACATGTTGCAATACATTCAACACTGCAAGAAAACCCTGAAAAGAACATGAACAGGCTTACAGTGCATTATTAAAACTTCTGTGGACTTCTCTCAGGTCCCCAAGGCTCTTTCATGAAGCACATTGTGATTAGATGTAAAATGCAGGTTTACAACAATCTGGCTATACAGATTTTATGATATTTTAAAACTGTGTAAACAGGAGTGTGGAGCTGTGCGGATTTGATCACATCCAACTGGAACACTGGCTCTATATTACTTCCCATACCACATGACCCGTTACTTCAATGACTTGATGGTCCCCTGCTCAACACGTCTGACTTTGCTGGATTTAATTCATAAATTTAAAGCACCAGTGCAGCAGAACATCCAAGAGGAATACTTAACAGTAGGCTACATTTACGCTTGAGCTTTTCCACTAATCCACTTGGATTACGTGTTGTTTGCATCATCCTGATGGCCAGACACTGTCACGTAATTTCATGACTTTTTTTTTTCCTCCTCCAAAAATACACGACCTCTTGGCCCCTCAAAATATTTAACCACAATGTGTGCCCGACGTCCATTCTATTGTTCTACATTATATCTAGTGCAACTCTTTGACTCCACCGAATACATTCACGAATGCGAGAAAGATGAATAACTTCGCGTGTCCATATTTTTTTCTTCAGCCCCTCAAATAAAAAGTGCTTTCTCTCTCTCTTGTGGAGCTGCTGGCTCTTATTACCGCGGTGACGCGCTCGTGGGCAGCCGCGCAGGGTGTCCATCAGGGTGGACTGTTGGTTAGACACCTCAGGACATATTGATGACCAAATATCCGAGAACCACAGCGACTGTAACGATGACAAAGAATACAAGCACGGCGCAGATCGACGCAAAGCCAGCATCCCTGTTGCCTCCACCTTCCTCCTCTTTCGGCTCCTCTTCGCAGATGGAGATGACACCCACGGAGGAATTTCCCACACTCATGTTGGACTTGAGCTCCGCGCCTGCCTCCTGCTTTGCCTCGACGGCCCACGGCGCCACCTGCACCTTCATCTCCATCTCCTCCATCATCTGGCTCATCTGGGAGATCTCGGACTGCAGGTCCCGGAGGTCCGCCGTGTCGATGTTGCTGTCCGCCTCGTACTTCATGTTCTGCACGCTCATGGCCCGGGCCGCCACGGTGGTGGTGCTGCCGGTCATCCCCGTCTGGATGAGGTGTCTCGTGGGCACCTTGAGGGGGAAATCCTGCCCTATCTCCAGGGACCTTTTCATGTCCACCTCCAGGAGCTCCATGCTGCTCGAAAACAGCACCCATAGGCGCTCGTACTCGGCTCGGTCGTCTTTGCTGATTGTTTTGTCTTTGAGCAGAGAGGTCAGTTTAGTCCTGTTGGCCACGGCAAGCTCCTGGGCTTTTTTGCGGGTCCTCTTCAGCTCCTCTCGCAGGTTCTGCGAATCCGATGTGCTTCCCAGAGCGATGACTAAATGCCTGTAGCAAGCAGTCACTTTGTTCAAAGCATCCAGCATTGTTTTGCACTCATCTTTCCCCATGGCTGATTAAACAAATAAATATATCAACTCGCAACAAAAAAAAAAATGAAATAATAAACAAAAGAAGCTTGACGAGAAATGGCGAGATGTTAGTGATGGTGCTTCATCCACGGTCCTTAGTTTCGTTTCAACAGGAGCACACCCCCAGCTCTACAAATCCCCTCAACGCACTAGTCACAGTAAATTCCTCTCTATCCATGCTCCTTCCTGTCTGCAAGCAGGCACAGAGAGCGGCTTAGATATTAATGCGTCCGTAAATGGCTTTAGGCTACCTTTGCGCTTCCCCTCTCGAGATCAGACAGCGACGGAGCACTTCTCTGGCAGGGTGGATGCTGAATGGATGTGAAACAATCCAACCTCCCCTTTTAGGAGATTGAGATCCAGATTCAGCTACAGGTGTCCCAACATCCGCTTCCCAGCTGCCTGTGGCGAGAACGCGCAGTCTGTCTCGTCAGCAGCTCAAAAATAAAGTCAGTTCATGTGCGAGGATGCTACGCGGCTGGAGAGATGCAGATCTGGAGAGAAAGATGCTTCAAAGCGTCCATAACCGGCTGCCAATCATTGTGTGTTGGTGTGTTTATCGGTGTGGGGAGCTGTCCGCTTCTGCACCCAAACGACGATTTAAATACCAGTAAGCGCCTTCTGAGATCACATGTGTGCACTCAACAGAACCATGCATGCAGGGGAACCAAGCAGCTGCGCTCCCATTGGTTTGATCGCGCAGACGTCTCCTTGAACTGCGTCCAGTCATTGGCTGCTCTCTCCCTTATGTGGGCAGAGCTTCGACGTCTATCAACCGGGACGTCAAATCAGTCCTAACCTTTCTGCCACTACCTGCCTGTTGTCATCATCAGGATCCCTGTATGTGTTGTCAGCTGTTCTGGAGACAAGGGAAACAACGGCTGGTTACTGACAAGATGTTCTGCCTTTTTATATGTATCTTTGCATAGTACACTTTATACATTCAGGGAAACTGTGCAATGCTGTCATTTTTCTGTGCCTTATGTTATATATATTATAACAAACACCTGCTTCGTCAAGACACATTTCATTCACAGGGATGTAAAGAATTGATAGTAACGGTGGGAGGTGTGTGCATGCCTGCCAAACCATAATTCTTCTTCTCTATTGTTCGCATGCCTCACTGTCAATTTGAAGCAGACCTGCACAAAGTGTCGGGACAGAAAGGATGCGGGTTGTTGTGCACATGCAGTGTTGGTTGGATAATATGTTGTTTACCTTCTTGGCTCCTGTTGTGTTGAGAGGTGAGAGGCAGATACGACTGCAGGGTTTGCCTGGTTTGCTCTTTTTGCATTATTGAGGCGGCTGTAGCCTAATGATTCATTGACTCCAGTGTGAGGCTAATGGCCTTAATTGCAGGGGATGCCCACTGAGGGAGAGGCTCATTGTTTTGCTTTATTGTGGCATGGGGATTTATTAATTGATTTTATTTTTAATCTATTACTTTGTTACGTATGCACGGCCATCTTTAACTCACTATTTATTCACTCTTGCAATATGTGCCTTGGCTCTCTATTTTTTTTTTTACTGTGAACTATAATGTTCGATACATTTTCAGTGATTTCTGACAAATATCCCGGTTGAGTCAGATGCTTTGTTACGATCTTGGCTAATATCTTCTTTCCTCTGACTATATGTTTCCATAGCAACCTCTCACCTATTGGCAAGCTTTATCCAGTAATTTTCCCTCAAACTATTCAAATTCTGCTATTAAATTGTCAACAGTTCTTCACAATGTCTCTCATGTTATTTTGAATTACAATTTAGCTGTTGTCAAGACAAAGATGGCAGTTTGATTAATTGTACAATGTGAAAATGTGGTATATGGCCTTTTAGAAGCTAACTTTATTAGCATCTGTATTTATTTACTTTCTTGAAGTTGGGTTTTTAATACAATATACATGTATTGATGATCTTTGGATGTTAGTGTACTTCTTCATTAAAAACCTTTGTACAAAGAGCGCACATTGCAGCATCCTGGAATTTCATTATCTTGTCTAAGTGATCACCTCTACTTGGAACAGCACCACAAAGTACGAATTGCAGGATTATGTTGTAAGATTGGCTGTGGTGTCTGTCTGCTTACCTAAAATAAGATTGCTGATAAGCTGGCCTGTTAGGATGAGTCACACATGCTGGGGTCTGATTGCTCTCAGAATTAACACATCATGGAAAACTCAATGTGATTTCCTGTGCAGAGGCTTTCTGGTTTTCTGTTACACAGAAGAGTAACAGGATAGTGAGGAGCTCCCGATGTCAATGCTTTTAACAGATGAATGCTTTACAATGACTCATGAAAAGACGAATGTACCCTTAAAATATTTTTCTCATGAAATATATTTGTTTTATTGGTTATTGTCCTGCCATTTTGTAAGAACAATTTCAATACATTGCACAATAATTCTTGCTATTCCAGTTCAATAGGATTTCACATTTAATATTCAATCTGTTTTATATTCGTTGTCAGTTTTCAACTTGATGGATATTTTCAGGGTTATGATGATGCGGCAAAAGATGTCTGAACTCAAAAGAAAAAAAAAGTATGAGTATCATGTATTCACGAATAATTAATACTATTTTTTTAAATGCAGGTTAGCGTTATTTACCAAGCTACAAGCACACAAAAGTACCCATGGGAATCTTCCCCATTGTGATTGTAGGCTACTATTATATTGTTGTGCTGAATATGGATGGATTTATTAGATTATTCAAAGAACACATACATGTCGAATTATAGCCATGGCCTCAGTCCATATTGGGTAATATAGCAGCATTTATGACTGATGTTTGATTTACACTGTTATAATATTTTAAAAAGGGGCCAGATGTGTTAGTGTTTATAGCGGAAGCTAAAAACCTAGATTTGTGGTGTTTGCATCATGACAAAGTGTGTTTTTGTTTACATATGAGCAGATCATATATAATGATATCACTCACATGAGAAATTACAGCGAACTGTCCTGAAAAAAAATAAATATTTGGCATGCTTGGCTCTCAAGCATTGAATTAACATGAAAGAACCCGGAGGTTCAAAAGATTAAGATGAGAACGAAACCAAGGGAGAGAAAAACAACTTTGTAAACGGTGCTATAAAATGATCTACAAACGCAATAATCCAGATTAACAGATTCCTAAAGGTCCAGGGATTAGATATATAATGCACTCAAATGTATCTTTTAATGGAAGCTGTCGTCTGTCTCTCACGGATCTCCATCATATGTAATCAATGGTTTAGGCAGAAAATGGAGCCTGCTTGCACTTACTACACTTTGTGTGACATAATGGTCAAAAGGGGACAGAAATAAAGATGTTTTCTACAATAATTCCCCGAGCAAACACATTAGAAAACTCTTGAATAACCTCTGTCAGCTGTCTTGATAATCTCAGTAAAAAAAGTCCTGCACTAACTTCCCTTTCCTCTAACATTTAGCTTTCTATAGAAGGCCCACACTAACCTCTGACTAGCACAGTCACCAAATTGTGCTGCTTCTACTAATTGTTTGAGCAAGATTGTATCCGTTTTGTTATTTAAGCAAAGGTTTATTGGATTTGTGTAAATATGTGGAGGAAAAAACTTTCGCGCCCAAAGTAAACCCACATAAACACAGGAGAGAACAAAAAACTCCTCATGGAGAGACTCAGTCAGTGAAGCACTGCCCCTTCTTGCTGCAAAGCAGTAGTAACCGCTAACCGCTGAGCTAATGTGTGGTCAAAATATCATCTAAAATACTATGAAAAAGCTTTTGACTCCTCGATGTTTGACACATTGCTTAGCCCATGCCCACATCTGAGATGAAGTGTCGGGAATAGGATTAGAACCATAGTAGCCTAATCTGACACAATCATGCAAAGATAATTTGATGTGTTGTTAATGGTGAAGAAAAAAAATCCCTTAGAAGCTAAAAGATATCTTGGGCCTCAGGTTTACATTTGGAAGCACGTTGCTGCTTGTCGTAAGTGGTTTGGGATCCAGGCGGATGAGAGAGGCCAGATGGAGCTTTTTTTGGGGAAGGAGGAAGATGCAGTCAGTTAGAAACAGAGGCAGAGCATCGGTGGGAGAGAGAGGGAGCGAGGGGGCGAGTGAGAACCAGAGAAAGAGGAAGTCTATCTTTGTTGAATTATTGATAGACCTCATCCACTATGTGGTCTCTTACACGGCGCAGCATGCAGCAGCGGGGTGAACCGTGAGTCACGCCTCAACTCCACGAAGGTCCAGAGAGGACCTCCACTCAACCGTGACTTACACACACACACACACACACACATGCACACACACACACACACACACACACACACACACACACACACACACACACGCACACACACTCACACACGCACACACATACACAAAAAGATGCTCCTATCTCCAACAAAAGCTAAGGTTACCTTAAAAGCCCTCATATAAACTTTGTATTGATCTTGGTAATTATGATGCAGCACTCTTACTGTGTGTGTATGTGTGTGGGAAGGGGGGCAGACTGAATTTAAAATGGAAGAATTTGATGGCATGATTGATACCACCCATCTGTTTAGAAAATATAGCAGAAAGCATGTATGTAATAAACAGACATCATGAGGGCGGTCGGTATCAATCTTCTCATTAAACTCTCCCCCAGAAAGCGAATAAGTGTACTTCCCAAAATGTCAACTTTTTTCTTCAGATTATACATCCTCTTTCGGTTTGAAAGGTAGCATGAGCCGGCCAAAGAGTCTTCATGTTCTTTAATTGAGCCTATTTCCCTGACCAGCGTTATAAGTGTTTCAGCATAAAGTACTTTCAATGCTTAACTGAGATGAGCCAAAAGGATGAACAGCATCACCTCAGTCAAGGCTTAGCTTTAATCCTATCACATCAAGGTAGACTTTGGCGAACAAGTGGAATGAGAAAATGAAACGTGATATGCTTGTTGAATAATGTCAGGCTAACATGCATGCCATGTACTTTGAATGCAAGGTTTGAATAAGCCTTTTTAGCATTTATATCATCAGCCACTTTCTGTTGCTTGTCACTCGTTGTGGTTTAAAAATATGTCTCTTGCAAATTAAAGAATGTCCCGATGCTCAAACAGAAATAAGTCCTGTGGCAACAATCTAACTTGAGATACCACAAAAACTCTGTATCACGAAGCACAGATCACGGCAGAGACTGGATTAAAGGTTTCTAACTCCACGTCAATTTATTCATAACACCGACATAACTTTGATGGTACCTGTTGGTACTTGTCGGTACTTGTTGGTACCTGTTTACCGGACAACGAGCATCTCCTCCCATGTGTCTTAACCAACTAACTAGAAAACCCCAAAACCTTTTGTGATGAACATTATATCGTAAGCAATCAAAGCCCCCACCTTCCTCCTCATTACATAGTTCTCGTCATTTGTTATTGACCACGTCCACCAATCAGTTCCCAGTGTGTCAAGGAGGTACTTGTTTGTTCTCTCACAAAAGCCTCGATGTAATCCAATGCACAAGTCCCTTTCTGCTGAAAAATAGGACAGTCCAGAGCAAAGAGGAAACAACCATTGGATTCAAAAGATGTCATTCAGTAGGCCCTCAAAAGACATTCAACTCCAGCAAAAACATATTGTAAGAGCTTTCTATAGGTACATCAGTAACCTTTTACAAGCTTGAGCTGTTGTTTGTGGCTTATTTTTAAAGCTCACTGTACTCAATTGTACTTTGCTACTGTATGAACACAAAGCATACAAGGAGAGCTGATGGCCTTGAGAGGAAAGGTTCTTGGCCCTGTCTGTTTCACTCTTGTGGTTTTAGAAAAGCCAACAGATTGCCCCACTCAGAAAATCCCCTCTAAAAGGCTTCTAGGTCGGATTTGTGTGGGCGGGGCGAGGTGGGTGCAGCAGAGATAAGCCTGCGCGAGGTTAGAGGCCATTCCATCACTGCATGTCTTTGTGTCATTCCTCATGCCACTGTGGACAACACTCCCAACATCAGTCAATACTTAATATGTTCTGCTCTGTTATACTGTCAGTCTGCCATTTCCTGTTCATGTTTGTCTTCCTAAGGAGATTTTGCGTGCATACGTTTTTTAAGGGATATTTCCAGCATAGACAGATGGCAGTGTGTCGTCACCCCAACAAGATCTGCTGTGTGGAATATTATTGAGCAGAATGAATTAGTCAATACTGTATGCTTTAATGCATTTACAAACAAATAGAAGAACATTACGGGGAATCATCTTCATCCTCAATCTGAATCAATGATTTAATTGACGCACCCAAAAGGGTCAACAAAGCTAGGCATTTTCTAAGATCACGTTATTAAAACCCTCTGGAGTGTCACAATCTCAGCTCTCTATATAAGGAGGCACCATTGTCTCAAGGCACAAGAGGAAAGTGATAATATGGCCCTGAAGCTGAAAAATTGACACTTGATTTTGGATTTTGTTTTAGGTCTTAGGTTCGCAAAAGCAGTGGAATATATGAATACAAGGGTAGACACATGTAAATAAATGTCTACAACCAAATGTATTAAAATATGGTGGTGATCTGGCAGAGACGGACTGGAGGCTGCTGCAGCGATGCTGTATCTTGTCCTCTGGACCCTGGCACCTGTGAATCCTCTGTAAAATACATTACTAATAGTTAGTAAAAGTTCACTGAAAGAAAGTAACAATTACACACCGACACAAAATGAATGCTACGTGCTAACGTTGCTAAACTAACTGAGAGCCAGCTATGGCAATGGCATGAGCTAAAAATGCCTCCGCTAGCTCCGGTTAGCAGCAGCTAACGTAAACACTACAGTAGTTAAGTTTTACTCTTCTAAACAATACTGTAAATACATCCACGTAGCATCCAATGAGTGCATGTACTCATCATACATTGCACCCAACTGAAGCTCCGCCCTTTTCTCTTCTTATCCCTTCTCCCTCTCTCGCTCTCTTTTTACCACAGATAAACTCATCTTAGGTAGCGGTGTTTAATTCACAAGCACCAAGGAAATGCCTCCTGAGGTGTTTCTCGTTTTTAAGAATTCATGAATACTTTTCTGCTTCCACTTTTTATTTTTAACTAGACATTTGCCTCACATTGTATGTCCCAGCAGGCCTCCACAGTCTGACATATGTCTTATAGCTTGAAACACAATTGGTATTTGGAAGGGAAAAATGTGCAAGAAGCGCAAGTGTGAATAATTAGTCACATTTTTGGAAATATGCTTAGTTTGTTTCTTGTTGAGAGTTCAAGTAGATCAATGAAAATTCCAAGTCTGTGGTAAATATAAAGCGACATCCATCAACTGGGTAGTTTAATCAGCCTCAGCATAAAGACTAGAAATGGCACACTGGCTCTACAAAGGTAACCAAATTTACCAACCTTGTCGATGTTGATTATTTCGTTTAACTCTTTATGCAAGAAGTGAAATATGTTAATATTTTGAAGTACTGCTTCAAGAAAACACTGGTGTTCAAAGTTAATATTTATGATTTTATTTTTCTATATTCCAGTTTAGTCATTATACCTCAACAGTCTCTGAACTGCATGTATTGCTCCTTAACATTGTACTACACATAAATGTTGAACCATTTAAGTACAAATAAACTCATTGCTTGTCTCTGTGTGACTATCCTAAATACAACTAAAAGTAATACAATAGACAATGCCAAAAGTAGATTAAAATACATCCTATCAAATTGAATTGGTTTGCTGAGGTAATCATATGTGAGGCTGTGCCAACAGATTGTTTGAACACCCATAGCATATTAATCTGTTAGCTGTGGCTTTGTTCGTAGACCACTGGCATTTATGTGATAATCACCTTTTACAAAACTATTTGTCTCTCTCATCCCCTCTGATGAAGGCAAAGCCCCATGTCTTCTGTCCCCTTTTCACTCTTGCAGCAACACACTAACCCACGGCCCAGCTACAGTCAGACTTGCTCCAAACCACTCTGCTCTCCACTCCACTTTTCTTCACTTGATTTCACTTCAGAAGCCAGCATCCCAACAGAGAGGTGGGGTGAGGGGTAAGGGGGTACTGCACCAAAAACAATAATGTAAGTGGGAATCCAAGGCCCCCGGCAGGAGATTTTATTTGTTACATGAGCACTTAGCATTCATTATTTAATTGGAGACAAGACTTCTGATTACATCAAGAGTTAAAATGAAATACCATTCTTTGTCACAAATGCTGTTCTCCCTAATGCATATTCTGGTACATCCAAGTAGGAGATGTTTTAGGGAATGTATATCAGGTGGGGAGCGACTTCAGGAGGATGCAGAAGACAGTTTCCATGCAGCCGTTGTGACTGCTCTTTTTAGCACTCAGTCAGATGCTCATCTAGCCATAATGGGGAGAGTGAGAGAAGCAGTTCTGGAAATGGAAACGGCTTCAGTCGCCTCATTCAGCCTTTAAGCTGCTTTAGAGGATTGCTGGGTATTTTTTCTCTCCCTCCCTCTAAAACAGACAGCTGATATTGGCTCTGAACCAGAATAGAAGAGGGCAGAAGCCCTGAGCTTTCACTGCGCAGCTGCACACACAGGGCAGAGAAGGGCCAAGCTGCTTTGTCTTGGCTTTATAATCTACTCTTGGGAAAGACATGTGACAGTAGAGACTGGCCAGGAAAGTCATGCTGCTCCCTGCTGGGGACATGCTGCTACAAGTGGGTCCCTTTTCCTCGCTGACCACAAGAGATCCTGGTCAGGTCAAGCTAAATATGTCACTCAGTCAGAGTGAGTCAGTGTTTCTCTTCAGCTGTCAATCACAAAATGCATGCTGTGACATCACTGACTGGACAACAAGTGTAACATGCCTGAAGGTTTTGGTCTTAGCAGAACAAATACAGTTTTTAGCTTTGCTGAATTTCTTATGCAGTTGTTGCTGAAGTTCAAGGTCCCTGTATGTGATTGTATGTCAAGAGGATTCATTTGAGAGAGACTGGGTTAAAATCAGACAAGCAGAAGAACTGTACAATATTCATACATGTTCTATACCTGTTCATCCTGATCAAGGTTGGGATGCTGGTGCAGTTCAAGAGCAGGTTGATTTGAAAAGTATCCATGCAACCTCAGCAGTGACCAGAATTAATGCAGAACTTGATGTTCACTGTAAAGGTATCCATAATTTACGTATTGAGTGTTTGATCATGGAAATACATTTGAATAAATTGCTTATCATACATTATAAAAAAGTATGCACCTTAAACATTAAGTGACACATTTGGAAATTGGCTTCAAAAATGTAAAGAAAAGAAAATCTGCTGTTATGGCACCTTAATGCAAGCCACTGCGTCTCTCTTTCTTGGTCTTACCATTGTCCTGTGGATGAGCACAAACTGCATTTTTACAGTACAAGTTATCTCAATCATCATAGCTAAACCTTTTAACTGCACTATTACAATGCAATACATTCAATTGTATTTTTTTCAGACACATGAGTCCATAGAACAACAAAAACAAACAAGAAATAATCTACAAGGACACCAAGACACAGGTATAATAATTGCTGTTCAAAAGTTATACTCGTATACAAGGAGTGTGTGTAATGTTTTTAGCAAATTTAGCAAATAGCACCCGCGAGAGGAGAACTGAACCCAGACAGTTTTGTAGTTGCAACTATGTCACAAACCACGTGGTGACGCTATTTAACTAACAATGATATGACCGGACATTCACGAACGGAAACGGAGAAACCCGAGGCGAACCCCGGAAGCTCCGTCGTTACTGGTCACTGTCAGCCCGTTGTGAGACCGATGTGTTACTGCTGCTGCGGATACGACTGCGTTACAACTAGAATTTAACCCAAACAAGGCTTCAACATGTATTAAGACGGCTCTGCCAACAAAAGACATTAGAAATATTAAGGTATGTCATTCAGCTGTCACATTGGAGGCTCTGCTTTTGCCCTCGTCGCTCGGATATAGCATGCTAGCGGTGTTAGCTTCTGTTAGTGGCTAGCTATTTAGCTAGCGAGATTTACCATCCAGTCCTGAAGTGTCAAGCTTGCTAGCAAGCTGTGTGTGTGTGTGTGTGTGTGTGTGTGTGTGTGTGTGTGTGTGTGTGTGTGTGTGTGTGTGTGTGTGTGTGTGTGTGCGCGCGCGCGCGTGTGTGCGTGCGCGTATCTGTCTCGTATGCGCGTGTGTGTTGAGTTTCAGTCACGACCTTTACAGTTATCGTTGCTTCAGAGATCTGGAGAAGGGCTCTCTAATGTCACACCTCCAATTAACGTTGTTAGTTAGTTAAAACTAATGTTATAAAATTATCTGGCCGGGACTCGTTGTCTTTAAACTAACCATAGACGTTATCCACTCACGCCATTAAAATGGATGTACAAGTGTCACTGACATATCAGTATAGTAACTATTGTGATTGTAATTAAGAAAAACAGTTATGGTTCATAGCGATTGTTGGTATCAGTAAGTGTTGCATGTCGGTGTCACAGATGTAGTTCGGTGGATTGGACAGAGACCTAGCTACATTGAGGTGGTCAAAACACTGGATTCATAAAAATCAGTCAACAGGATACAAGCAGAAAATAATTGCACTGTCACCACATTGCTGTGAATAGCCATAATGATGCGTGTGTTTCCTGGGCGTTAAAAGGGATCAGTTGCAAAATCCTGGACACAGACTCATTCAGTTGGGGAGGAAGCAAGCTTTGTATAAACTATGACAATGTGTGGTAATCTGTGATAACTTCTTCCTTCATCAAGAATATCATGTTTTGTTGAAACTTTTATTCAACTCTATGGTCATGATGGAGGCTGTAGTTTGTGGTTCTAATGAACTGTAAAGCATTTTATTGAAAGGTGTTTCTAATGTTTTGTCCACATTCTATATATAAATACATGTTCAACAAAACATAACCTTCAATTTTATTAGATTCCATTAGGGTTTAGGTCGGTGTATAACGAACTAATGAACTGGCAGAGGTGTGTTTGTAATATGTTTTAAATCTAATATGAAACACATTTTGTATGTGTTTGTGTCCTTTTCAGGTGTCAGACTCTATCCCAGCCTACACATGAACTTCATCCTGAATGCTGGTCCAGGAGGTTCACACTACAGCATGATATTGTGAGGAGATAAAATATTAGGTAGGTTGACTCACTGTTTTCTCAATGTGCATGTCTTAGTATGTAACAGGCTATGACTGAACTGCTTGATAAGTCATTAGCAACCTGAAATTTCTTGTGTGTGACCTTTTTATTTTTTCTTTAAACACAAACTCGTAACACTGAATGCTAATAGATTTCTGTTCATTTAAAATCATAATGAAAAAAGGTTAAGTCTTTTTTCTTACACAGGATGCCATAGAAACAACAGGTAAGCGATAAGTTGTGCATTTAATAGTACATTTTTGTGTGTGATTTATTCAGTTGTGTCAGCATTCTTACCCAAAGGTAGTTTCATTTTTAGTTCTCACTGTTTTTAGTACCATTGATGTCCAGTTGGCTCTTAAGCTATTAATACAATTTGGAAATGCGACAGTGAAAAACAAACTCACTTAGCAAATCGAAACCCATTTCTTTCAGGCATATTTTGGCTATTCTCAATACATTTTCTTTGACAGTCGACGCCAGCCCTTGCTATGACTTAGGGTGTGATGCCTCTGCAACAGTGTGATTCTGCAATCACACTGTTACTGTTACTGTTACGGTTACTGTTGGTTGTGTATGTCCGAGAGAAGAGGGTTAAGGAGACGGGGAGGGACAGTGATCAGTGGGAAGGGCAGGTAGATGGATAACCAGCTGGTGTGCTTTTTTTGGACCTCCCTTTCATTGACCACAGAAAAATCTATGTGCCTTAAACTAGTCGAGTGTATATTCTTTAATAAATTAAAATAAATTCCACTCAACAGAAAAACAGCATGCACAAAACACTAGTGGTGATGCATTGCAAACAACACAGTTTATATTAGCATTTTCTAGCATTTTTCCTTAGCTTCTAATTTTCTAAGTTGTCAAATTTAAAAACATCAACAATCTTCAGTATAACTTAATTCGGACACATCTAGCGTGACCTGTGCGCTTATGCATGTTCTATGAATTTTTTCCCATACAACTCACTCTCCAGTGGTGGATTTTACTGCTTGAGCCCCTTCTTGTGTCTAATACTTCCTAACATGTAAATCAGAAAATGTTTTCAGATTTTATTCTGCAAAGAAAACATTTGAGCCAGATGAATCTGTCACTACCATTTTTTTTATCTGATGCTAAGATCCCGATACATCTTGTTTTTTATAATAATTAAATTTAGTTTTTTTACTTGTGGATGCTTTTAACTGTAGCCTCAGTAATTTTGATGTGTGATATAGCACTATCAACTGAGACTGATTTCCGTCAGTGAAGTTGTGCCTGCATCATTCAGCATGCAAGCGTTCAATAATTTAGACTTTATTTTGTTCACTCTGTGGTTCACACTCTGTTTACTTGATGACAATCAGCATGAGACTCCCCTGGACTTCCCATTATTTACAATGGAGTACAAACCTTCTGCTGTTATTCATTAGAAGCTTTACTTGCACACGATTTAATAAAATAACCAGAAAACTTAAATTGAAACACCATATTGTTCGAATGTTTTTGAGTTATTATGATGTTGATGCTATATGTCCGATATAGACATTAATTCATTATTTTAATTATTTCAGGAGGGCTGTGATTTAAGGCGTTTTCAGTTACTGTGACTATTAGACTTTTCTTGTCAGGTGGAGGTGGATAGAGTAATGTTGTGATTTAAGTGGTATCACCAAACTCTCCTAAGAAGAGTGGTTACACTGTAAATTGCCCTATCACAACAAGTGATATACATGTTGGTGTACTTTGAGTCTCCAGGAGCTTTAATATACAATTGTGAAGTTAAAAAGAAAATGAACATGAAACATTCCACAGACCATTCTTCTACAGGTTTAGAAACTGTGCAGATGTTTAATTTGTATTTAAAAAAATGTTCTTCATCTGGAACACATACATTTTTTTTTCCTAGTGGTGGCTTTGTCATGTTTAAGTTCAACTTAATAAAATACTCCAGTCCTTATCCTCAGCTCACACAAACAAATTCTCATCAGCCCACCAGAAGATCGATGTCAGTGGGTCTGTTTTAATGGTGTACAATTAAACAATGTGCCTCTGTGACTGGGTCTTTCTTACACTTGTGTCAGGTTGACCCATCCGTGACTCCTATAAATTTGTTCAGCATAAAAGTAAAAAAAAGTTTTAAAAAATCCTACAGTATATTGTATTGTATCACACAACACAAATGCCCATCTGGTCTTGTTGCAGAAGTTAAGTTACAAGTCATTATTAGACCTGCAGCTTAATTTTGAATTTAGTATTAACTGTGTTTGTCTCAAAAAGTTAGACATGTGTTTCTGTGTAAAATCTCGAAATTTGAATTAGAAGATCAGCCTTTTACAACTTACCGGTCTTACTCCATATCATTTTGATAGCCAAGAGCAGCAGACTCCCAGTTGTATTTTCTCTCAATAACTATGTGGCCTGAATTGGCTTTCTGTCCGTCTGGAGGACAACTTTGTGGATGCAGGGTTCCAACTCTGCAGGCCACATGCATCTCATCTCTGTTGGCATTTCCATTTTATAAGCAATTTAGATGACACCCACTGACATGGTAGGTATTTAAATGCAGGCAGGAACAAACGGCAGTAAGGTTATTGGAAGGCCGCCTTAGCTTTGTACCACCCATCTTGCTGGAAATGTCTCATTTGATTAAAATGCTGAGAAAAAGCAAGCAGTCATTTGCTTTAAAACATTACATCAGTCTACCAAAACAATGCATCAACAAATGCAAAACATATCTCTAACTAACACATTTAGTCAATGTTGTGGCTAAATATCTGATATTTAGGCAATGTTTTATACTAGAATAATCTAATCACAGAGATTGATGTACTTTCTTGTTTAATTGATTTACATTGTCTTTGGGAGACACAGTGAAGTCTGCCAGCAGGAGGTACTCGGTCTGTAGATTATTATTAGCCTGTATCCCTCACATGTGTTCCTCAGCTGCAGGATCAGTTTCCGAAAGGGATCCCGTCAGCCATTGATTTATCTTAAAGCTGCAGACATTGTCTCACGAGTGGGTCATGGATGTTCTCTTGTGACCTTGACATGCATACAGAAGAGGGAACGCCAATGACTCAGGTCTGTTGTGATAACAGGTGCATGATTTAAAGGAGCCTGAGGGTTGAGTCCAGGGTTTAATCACCCTTGCTCATACATTTACTTTGCCCCTCTTGTGGTGTGGTTTAAGGATGGTGAGCAAGATGTCTGAACAGGTCCTGGCCAGTTTGCATCAAACATGAAAGAAGAAAAAAAATATATGTAGGGTTCTCGTGTGACGTTTCCTGGTGATTTTGGTGACCTAGTGACCTTTTCTCTTGTGCTAACCCAGGGTCTAAATATCCCCAAAGTTTAGTGGACTTTCTCTACTTGACACAGTGTGAAATCAATAATCAGGATTCAGGTCACGAAGCAGAGTTGAATCATATACAGGTTATGCTTATACATCAAGTAACTACTTGGAGGTCTGTCTCTGAGTTTCTGTGTTTTATACGCTGAATATGATATACACTAATTACAGGATGAAGAAGGTCAGGTTGGTTTGAACCGGTTTCAATCAGGTGCCTGTTGGGCGACTGGGTGAGTGCTACCCTGGCTGGCACTTCTTTGAAGGGATGCATAATCTGCAAAATCTCCAATATAATGAAACGGTTACACAGACTCAGTTTAGTAAGACATAGTTTTGTCTTATTTTTCCAACAGACTTCCAATTTTGTAAGCTACTTATTTCTTGAATGATGGTTATTGTTTCATGATTTACTCTGCTCTTCGTACTGTATATATTAGGGGTTTCTTAAACTTTTTGGGGCCAGGTACACCTAACCTTACAGGGGTTTTAAAACAAACCTAAATACTTCCGACCTGGTTCAAAGTGACTGAAACACATTGACTTTTTTTAATCATGTTTTTACCACTTTTATATACTTTTAAACAGTGTAATTTTATTCAAATTAAATTTGGACTCAACTTGACAGCATTTATGCTTTTCAAGTAATAATCTTAAAAGCTTTCAGAAAATATAAATTAGCAGTACTGGCATAGTCCTAATGAATCCAGATGTTTAATGCTCACTTCCAGTAAGTGCTTCAAATATGAATTATATTATTTGCTGTGTGCCATAATCATATCTGAGTTTCTATTGGCCCAAAGCTAATGTGGGTGGGAGAAATGGACACGGTATGCCTGTCTATTGCTGCAAATGGTCCCTGTCTGTAGATGTATGCACTACCGAAGGATATGTTAATCTTCTCAGTCTTTCTGCATTTTTATATAAGTAAATCTCCATCCCCCTCCTGTTTCAAGCATTTTGTCTCTTTATAGAACGCTACTTCTCATTTGTGTATTTTACCCAACAAGCATTATAACAATGGTTATATATTTATTACTACTATATAATACTGTATAAGTCTTGTCCTATTTGTATCATGAGAAGACCAAGACAGTAGCCCTTTTATCTAATTTCAAATATTTGCTCTAACCCTAGGGCAGGATGCAGTCTTCAAACCACCGACTGCGAGATATGGAGCAGCACCACCCACTGCTGTCGGCAGGTGCAGATGTCGAGACAGGAAGCCTGGCAGCCGGGGTGATGGTTGGAGGTCCCCACACTGGCCACACAACAGGGAACCGCACTATGTGGTTCATTCAGGACAGCTGTGGGATGGTGTGTGCAGGCATAACCTGGTTCCTGGTGCTGTATGCTAACTTTGTGGTGAACTTTGTCATGCTGCTGCCCAGCAAGAACTTCTGGTACTCAATGCTGAACGGGGCCACCTTCAACTCCCTGGCTGTACTTGCATTGGCCTCACATCTGCGCACCATGATGACTGACCCGGTAAGGCTGTGAAATAAGAGTCGGTGCCTTCACATTTTACACATCTGAACAACTGTGAATGCTTGTGGAGTTTTTGTTTTGGAGTCTCCATAATAATAAACATTTAAAATGTAATAATTTGCAGTGCCCCTTTGCTTTGGACTGTGTGCATGTGATGGCACAGTCATAAGCAAGTAACACTTGCCTGAGGATCAAAACAAACGTTTTTTTTGGAACGTAACAGTGTGCAGACATCCTTTTTGCCCGCTAGTTTAGTCTTTTTTGTCTCATTCCTGGGCATCTTTTCCTGTATGTTTACACACTAGGTCTCTTTTTTCACTTTGTTCCTGCTACTTTGTGAATTCAGCCAATTAATGCTTCAAGGACTTGTCGGTCAAATACTGATACTGTGCTGCTGCAATGTTGACGCCTGTTTATTCAGAGACACGCGATGTCTGACAGCTCCACGGTGCTTTCTAGTCCAACCTTAACAATTACTCCATTTAAAAGCCTAAAATAGTAGTGCAGCAGTGTGTAAAGCTCTAGAAAAATAAAAACTGCCTCAAGCATTTATTCAAATATTTGTAACTGACTTGTCTGTCTTCCCTGCTTCTTAGGGTGCGGTTCCTAAGGGTAACGCAACCAAGGAGTACATGGAGAGCTTGCAGCTGAAGCCTGGTGAAGTCATCTACAAGTGCCCAAAGTGCTGCAGCATCAAGCCTGAGAGGGCACACCACTGCAGGTTAGTCTAATTGTTGTGGGCAACAAATCACCAAATTAGATTGTGACATGCTCCTTTACTCTGCCTTGTTGCATCCTAATTGTGCTTTTGAAAACATCTGTATATGCACATATTGTGTAAACAGCAGCAGTAGAGTTGATGACATTAACAGATTCAGTGAAACATGCATCTACATCTTCTCTTTCCTGGTTGCAGTATTTGTAAAAGATGTATTCGAAAGATGGATCACCACTGTCCTTGGGTCAATAACTGCGTGGGAGAAAAAAATCAGAGATTCTTTGTACTTTTCACTGTAAGTATACTCAAGTACTAGTAGTATGTTTTAATTTTGGACTAATTAAGGACTGTTGTGAGGATAGGAAATGCACAGTTTATGGATACAGTAATTACTTTAAATTACTTAATGTTCATTACCCTAAATATTTTCACATTCCTCTTGACATACATTGTTTACATTGACATGTTTTTAATTTTGGAATGTAAAATAAACTAACCTAAAATAACTGTCTGAAAACTAACCTTGTTGGAAAAGAGTAGATTTATAGCCTCTCTTGTTGCCTTACCTGTCACCTTTTCTCACTATCTGTCCTCACCCCTTTCCGTTTTCTACAGATGTACATATCTTTGATTTCTGCTCATGCCTTGGGCCTCAGTGGGATGCACTTCTTCACCTGTATTAAAGTGCAGTGGAATGGTAAGGCCTCTCTCTCTAATTAACTACGACATGTATGTGAGTCAAAAAGACAAGCCGAGAATGTCAGAGAGATGAGTCGGAAATACAGCTATATATACAAAGGATTGAGACTGCTTGGAGATGTGAAGAGAGACAGACATAGCTGAGTGGAAAAGGCAAAAATATTGTTCTTATGTTCAAGAGAACAGCTGCTCCTCACTGCACAGGCCATTTGAGTTGTTCAGCACATTCATCACAGAGCTGTCATTGATCTTGTCCTGCTCTCTTGTGGGCCTCTGTAGGATTGACCCCAAAAAATTAGGATAATTTTGTATTCTTCGTACACCAGCTTCTGCCGCCTACTACAATATGATGCTTTTTTGTGTAGAGATTTAGTTTTCCAGCTTGTTAAAATCAGGTAATCGCTTTGGGAGGACATATTGGTCTTTCTATGTGCACATCTAGTCTATTAGTTTATTGATATATTTATTGGGAATTTAGTCTATTTAATTTGACATTTCAGTTGTTCTTTGCACTATAAAATAACAATGTCTTCCTTTCCTTCTGTGTCTAGAGTGCAGTGACTTCTCGCCAGGAGTGTCTGTGCTGCTGCTGATCTTCCTCTGTCTCGAAGCGATCCTCTTCCTCACTTTCACAGCTGTAATGTTTGGTACGCAAATCCACTCCATCTGCAATGACGAGACGGTCAGTATCCACTTCACCCCGTGTGCTTGTGTGTGCGTGTGCGTGCGTGTGCGCATGCATGCGGCCCTTCAAGTATATATCATGTGTTATTAGTTTTATTTAATTTCTGGATTGAGGAAAGAAAGTAGCAATATTATACCTTAAGGTTTTTTCACCAGTTTGTCCCAATGCTAATGTAATTGTGTATCTAGCTGGCTAATGAGCCAAAGTAACTTAATGAGGAATCTTTTATTTACAGAGGGGTTTGAATGTCTTGCAGGAGATTGAACGTCTTAAAAATGAGAAGCCCACATGGGAGCGTCGCATGAGATGGGATGGAATGAGAGCTGTATTTGGAGGTTCGCCCTCCCTGCTGTGGTGCAATCCATTCACAGGCCTGCGTCTGCGGCGCCTGTTGCTATTGACCTATGGCCGGCGCGGCGGGTCTGAGTTCTCTGTCTGAGAACGGTGCGTCATGCTGTAGCTAACCAACACCTAACCATCTCTAAAACAAGATTTCTCGTACATCTTCCTCGGATGGCGCAAGGTTGGACTTACTGCTCACTGAGGCTGTGCTTCAAGTGTGGGCGATGGGGGGACAGGCTGCTCCATAAGACCCCAGTCAACCACCACTGAAAGTGTGTATTCTCACATGCTGATGTAGACCTAAGTCCTTAGGTCTGCACAAGTATTCTGACCAACTGGAAGATTGTTTCTTACATGAGCAGGTGTTTTGTTTGTGTGTTTTTAGGTGAAGCATGCAGTATGTAACTCAAGTGAGTATTTTATTCCTTGTGAGACATCCAAGGTGCTGTTTGACCTCAAATCATGCACCCTATAAGTTCACAACTCCAGCAGTTTTCTTTGCTGTGCACATAAGATGCAAGACTAGTATTTCAATCAGCAACATATCTTTCATCATCAATGGACCAGAAGAGTGGATATAAATGGGGAAAATACTTGAAACTTGTTCCGTTGGACCCAAACAAAGGAATCACAGTCAAGGATGTACACTACTTATGTGGCACTTGAGAGAACACCTGAATATGCAGCACAGTTCTGCCTTGATTTGCATGTAAACAGCTCAATCAGTCAGCATCTCAGCCAGGAAATAAGGCTTTCATTATCTTCAAATGAATGAACAGGCTACTGTTAACAGTAGCCTCATTCTTATTCAAGAGGACTGAGTGGTGTTTCTTATGTTCATCTTTGTCATGATTTCCTTCTTCTGGCTGGAATTGTTGATTCTTTAGCTTACTCAGGCCAGGAGAAATAAATTGTCCTTTTTTTAAATAACTGCTGAAGCTTCTTTCCTTTTCGTCGCAGTGAAATCTCCTTAATAGTTGACCAGAATGTATCACTGGAGATGAAAACTGTTATACTGAATCTTCATTTTTATTTTATTTTTCAGTTTGTATACGTTGTACATATGTGTCCATAACTTTGCCATTCTACTACTCCTACATGCTGCTCCATGTCTCATTCTCTACAAATTATCAGTGCCCCCCCCATCCCTTACTGGCCACTGATAGTGATTCAGGTGAAACAACTTTAGCTGGAAAAAAAACATTTGACTAGCTTTACTCTTGCAGTTTTTCTCTTGATGGAAAATGGAAGGCTTCTTCTGTGTATGCTATGAATCCATTTACAAGATGTTTTGCAAACAACGTCATAGCATTTAAACTAGACAGAGCCAAGTTTCAGACGTGGTGGCTTTGCATGCACAACCTTTTTTGGAGCTCAGTCTGATGTCTCGAGCCGAGCTCCATTGTGCAGTCAGCCTGTAGAATTAAGAAGGGGCTGCTTTGCTAAAAGAGGTGGAGGCCAGGCTCATTATACAAGCTTTAATACTGAACAAAGTCTCGGGGAGCATAGCAGATGCTTTCGAGGCCTTTCCTACTTCCCTTCAGAAATGTCAGGCCTGTAATATATATGGCAGGACAGTAGCAGATACTTTCCCAGTGTTATTCAACACATATCCATGCCTATAAAACCCTTCAGTCAAGTAAATTGATTTTGAAAGATTTTATCATTATTGCCATATTTATGTTTTTATTCTGCAACAACTTGTCTCCTATTTTTACTCTTCATAATTAATGGAACTGTTTGCACTGGATGAATGTGACTTCAAGATTCATAGTCAATTTCTGACTGATTGGCTGGTACTTTCAAAAGTATTGTCAAATATAGATTCTCAAAGTCTCATCTTTATGGCGCGTCAGACGATATACTGCTATTTGTTCTCATCTGTGGTTGCCAGGAGAAGGAACTCTACTGTTTACACTAAATGATGATATCTGATGCTCTATAGCTTCAATGTTTTAAGAAACATGCTGTCTTTAGAATGTAAAACTTATATTTTTTGGGACTAAGGGACACAGCACTGAAAGCTAAATAATATCAGGGGTTTTTAATAATACTGGCCTCTGATTTCTCATTTTATTTTGTAGGACTGCATCCCCTCAGCAACAGTTTACAGATTAAATGTTGGGAGAATATCACTTTTTTATTCATGTCATACCTCTATATTCAGCATGTTTCATTCAGCAAGTCCCTTATCCTAACATGCTCAATACATTGTTGTTGAATTAATGAGCAAAATGAAAGGAGAACAGTTCAGCCAAACACGCTACATATCCGTAGAAATCATATGGAAGACAGATTGAGTAAGACTTATCAGAAAGCAATAGAAAAACTCATGTTGTTTAGTCTTGCAGATGTAAAAATATGTTGCTCATCGAGCAACATATTGGATATAGTTGCGGGGAATTGGTGGCAAAAGAACATCCCAAGCCAATGATAGGACTATAGTCTAATAAACACAAAGTTACTTTAGGGGAAAATGCTAATGTCTGAAGTTAGACTTGAAGTAACTGGCAAGATTAAGACACTGTTTAGTGGTATTTGTAGGACATAGCAGAACGCCAGTGCTATTTATGGATTGAAAAATATTTGTGTGATGATGACTGTGTATGAATATTGGATGTTGATTGGTTTAATTTGGGTAAGCTTGGTTGATGTATAAAAGTATTCAACAATAGGATTGTCTTGTTTCATGACCTAACTCGGATGTTGTAATCATAATGTCTTAAATTGGGATTCTGTCACAGGGTATGTAGTTTTACAGTCATGCTCAGCAATAGAATCAATAAATTATGATTTTTAAATGATATTTTCTCCACCTTCTGCTGTGACATTTAAACTGCAATCAAAATGGGGAGAAGATTGGTTGACTGTGCAAAATTGTGTAAACAGATACAACACTGTTCTGTCAAGTTTTTTTCTTTTCTTTTCTCATACTAGTTTTCAGTTAGATGGGATTTGCACATGACACGTTGAACATTTTGTTTTAGTAATGATTCTTTACAGGATGGATGTTTAAACATAATTACTATTAATATTGTTATGAACACTACTCTCCTGAGATAATTTTTCCTCAAGAACAAAAGTCAGCTTTATAAACAAAGTATAAAGGTTACCATTAACAATATATAAATGGAATGTTTTATTCTAGGTTTTTTTATATTGTCATAATTGAGTCTTATATCCTTAATGTCATTCTTTTGCATAATAAACTTGATTAAATTAAAGCTATGAATAGTGATTGATTATCCATCGCACATAATTACTTTTCTCTACTTTCAGATGACCCACATACCATGTTGGTGAAGTCAAAACAGTTTGGCGAGTTCTTCAGTTAGGCTGGGCATCCTCAGCAGGGATGTTAGTTATGCTTTACTTAAAATTGAGATACAAGATGTAGTATACCATAACTTAAATTGTCAAACTGGGCAAAGATCTCGCTGCAGCATCAAAGAACAGAAAAGATCCACTAAAAAAGAAGTGAAATATTGTGTGACCCCATAGTGATGCAGCTCCTCTTCTAAGCAAATCAGTAACCACATACATCATTATTTTAATTATACAGTTATGGCCGTTGGAAGTGTTTTCCAAATGTCAGCTCACTGATGAAATGCAGCCATGTGCCCCACACATAAAATGTCACAGTACTTGGCTATATAAATAAACTAACACTTAAAACATTGAAACATTAAAATGAAAACATGATTTGTGATTGGGGTTATGACAACAAGATAAAGTTATTTAAAGGTCATTGTCAATGGAAAATGCACAGCCAAAACCTCAAAGACAGTTCCCTCTGCCCAGTGGGTGGCAGTATAATAATTCAGAAAGGAAAAAGGTTAGGATTATGTTTATATTCCCTGTATAAATACTCTCAGGAAGCACGCGTTCCAAAACCTTGAACAGGTCTCGTCTCATTCCTTTGGATTGTGAGATCCTAATTCATCTTTATTTTAGTTTTTATACTAACAATGAATTCATGCGAATATATTCACATTCAACGAATTTAACTAATAATATAACGTTACGTTTATTGTGGCGCCATATAACACAAAACGCTGCCTGAAAAACCATACTCAGGGTTTAAATCCCCCGTCTCCCTCGCAGCCCTACTGTGCCCCGCCTTCGCCGAGAAGTCATTAAGATTGGCTCCCTCCAGCTTCCGTTGTTGGTGTAAATATGGCGGCAAAGGAAATGGTGTTCAGCTACAAAGCTGAAGTTGAAGCTTCTGTCAACCGCTGGATAGTTGACTACTATTCTCATCTGGCGTTGGAATTGTTTAAAAACGAGAAATACGTAGAGTTCTGTGGCGTTAGAGATTTACTTCACAGTAAGTAACAAGCCGCTTTACCGTTGGCTCGCTTCCTACCCGACAAGGAGTTTGTTTAGCTCGCTTAACTTGTTGTATTCGACCACCAACACTGTCGTGACTGCGACTGTTTTATTTACTGCGCCCTTAAAGGTTTCGTCAGCCAGGTGTGAGTCGTCCTCGCTCATCACCGACAGTATTTTACTATTGAAGTGTGTCTGCGTGACGCACATGCACGGGTCTGTGTCGTCCACTGCGGGACGTAGTTGAGCTCCTGGGTAAACGTCACAAGTTAACGTGCGCTGAGGGTTTTTATATCTGTCAAGTGTTTGAAAACACTTCCGATAAAACCTACAGTTTGTTTATGAGTACATCATGTACTCATAAACAAACTGTTGGCTTTTTCAGGAGTGTTTTCGCGGTACTTCTTCGCAGTACCGCATGGAAATCGCCATGGTATAAAAACACATCCTTGGAATAAGGGAGTTTTTCATGTACTAATTCACTTTTACGAAAATGCACATGTGAATATATGTTTTGAAGAATGGCAAGCTAATTCCTGGTTTTGCTCTAGGTGTCGTGGGCCGTCCTCTGGAGTCCTCTGATGTCCTGCAATTAAAGATTAGAGTATTGGAGTTTCTCTCCCGGATTAATGACGGTGAACATCTTGGTGAGCATAACATTAATTAGTGCATTCATTATATCCCTAACTTTGGCACTTATCTGTATTGCTTGGTTTTTCCATTCCATACAAAATAAAACAGTAGAGATATTCTTAAAGTTATTTCACACATAATACAACAAACTAATATTTGGTGAAAAATATGAATATAGCTTTACCTTTTCCAACAGATATATCATTTGATCCTGATGAGTCACTCACTCCTTTGGAATCAGCTTTATTGGTCCTGGAAAATATAAACCAGGAATACAATATGTCAATGCCACAGCAGGATTTCGAGAGAGTATGCACTTCATTAAAGGACATGGTAAGTGGATTTTTTTAATTTAACACAAAGACATACACATGCTTATTCAAAATATGCAGCTTAAATGTGTTTTGTGTGTGTGTCATGCCTTCTGACTGCCATAAAAGAACAAACATGACTAGTTGAAAGAAACTTTAGGTTTCATCATCATATTTGGTACAACGCTCATTTAATTTCTTCTGTCCATAGATGGTGGCGATGTTGATTAAAAACAATCAATTTGATGAAGCAAAAGAGGTGGTGAAAAAGTACTTTTCCAAATCAATGGTTGGCAAGGTGAGTTAATCAACTTAAGAGGCATATTTGCACAATAACTCACAATAACATACTTTCATTGAGTAAAATCAGCATTTAACTTCCTCTCTTACTGCATTCATATGGTCATTATTTGCAACATCAGTGGATTGTTTTTTTAAAAGCTGCAGTGTCCAATGGAAACAAATGTGTATTACATTGACCATCCAGGTAACAATATTACAATTAATTAAATATAATGATTAATGAATAAAACATAACTTTGAAATGAAAAACAGTATTTATTCTGTTTAATTCGACCGTCAGTATTCTGTATATTTGTACTCAACTATTGCACTTCTACATTTTTGTTTCCAATTGACTAACACCATTTAGACTTAAAGACATGGTATGTTGTTTCTTGTCGTGTATATACTTTTCTTTTTTATATACATCATAGTTCACCTACTGGTACATAATGGCAACATTTTCACACTTATATTTGTTCAGCTTTGTTTACGTTGTTTTTATCTATATGCCCGCGTCTGTACAACTAGAACAAAATAACCAGAGTAAAATTCCTGGTGTGTGTACTCAAATCTGGCTAATTAAATGGATTTTGATGAGAGAAACAAATGATCGAAACGCATATGTCTTATATTTACCTTGTGATCACTCGGTTAATCTCTTGAGAACCGAGAGTCGCAGGGCCGGCTGGCCTTCCTGTGTGTAGTCTGCTTTTCTTCTTTCCTCACCTCATTAGCCGTAATGGTCGGTGTGTAACACACTAACCGTAGGAGAGGGCAGTTAAAGAGGGAAGCTGAGTGGGCAGCAGCCTCCTCGTGAAACCTCTTGAGCCATTTTCGCTCACTGGCTCCATTCAAGTCCCCTTCAAACCTGATTGTGGTTGATGGATCCCGGAGCATCCACATCTTCCTTGTTTTTCAACTCAATCTCCCTTCTGTAGTGTTCCCTCCCTCAGCAGCCCTCTTCTTCAGTTGTGTCTTACAAAGTAAATTGACGATTTGTATAAAGGAATATATATGTTGGGTCAGCCTCATCAATATCACACAAAGGCATCAAAGGATATCCAGGTTGTTCGATTATGTTTCATGTTCCAGTCAAATAACTGTTATGGATTAATTAATGTTTCACATCTCCACAGAAAGTATCACATGGTATTTTTTTTCTGTTTAGTCTTCAGCAGCCTGTAAAAACAACAACTGATCTGCCCTTGGATAATGTTTGTGTTTCAGTGAGAAAACTTGCACTTATAGAAAATTATAATGTGCTAAAGCAGAAGAGGCAACAACTTTTCCTCTTTAAAATAATTCTCAGTCATGGAACATACACCAGTTAACAGCTTGTTTGTTTTGGTTATTATTTTATTGTGTGTGGGATGGTGTGACTGAAATGTAAAATACAATCAGGCTTATCTTGAGATGCATAATATTATTCGTCAGGAGGAATCAGGAAAGTTTACTAGTTTTAATTATCATCACACTTTAAAATATTTTTTATTGTCTACACTGTCGGGCCATTATTTGCCTTGTCCCATTGAATAATGTTAAATTTGACTTTTTTTGACAAATGTTTGTAGGTTTAATGAGTGTGACATACGTAATGTATGTGTTCTCTGTAGAAAGCTATATTCATGGATCTCATCAAGAGGAAGAGTAACCTGCATGAAGTCATTGAGCAAATTGACTTCCAACGGTTCAAGGAAGAGATGTTGGTCTTTTGCCAGTGTCTCTGCCCGTTCAGTGTTCCCTTCCTCCACAAGGTATGGTGCTATGTTTTAGACTCAAGATATAAAGTCATTGGATTGAAACGATTATTTTTCTAGCTTTCTTTATGTTGATGACATATTTCTGCTGAATGATGATTGAATATTAAAAACTTAAGTTTGAGATTTTATAGCCCATCAAAGATCCTTAAAAAGTTAACGTCACATTTGTGATTACATCAAAAGGTTTTTAGAAGCGTATTTAATCATTAGTCCTCTTCTAACTTTGAAAACATGTTCACAAGTCCAGTAAGAAAGCCTGACTTGTAATGACCTACACATTTGTTCAGCCAATACACAGATCTAGCACTGTTGATTTGCTGGTGTTGGTAAATGTCTTAATACGCGTTTTGGTTTGTGTTACAGGCTGCAACACAGCTTTTTGATAAAAGACGTGAGAAGCAAGACATCAATACCGCTGAACCTGATGAGCAAGACGAAGCTGTCCCCTCCTCCAGTCACGAAATAACCATTGAGTTTGTCCCATGGTAGGCTCTCTTCCTTCCTCCCTCCCTCCCTCCCTCACTCTACTTTTATATTGTACCCTTTTTAAGTCCTGTAACATCATATGATACACTCTCTCCCCCTCTCATCATAGGATGGCATAATAGCAGTGAAAAAACGGACATGTTATAGTTTTAAAATGTGACACAAAAAATATCTATTGTGTTTCCTGTTGCCAGATCTCGTCCCCACCATGTCTCTGCTGTGTTCCATATGATGGACAATAGATCATCTGACTCAAAGCAAATCTGAATTCATTGTTCTACGTTCTTGTACCCCATTCAACCTCTATTTTTTATTTTATCCGACAGTAAACTTACAACAATCCAGAGGACCCGGCTGAGGATGGCCTACAAGGCTTTGGCCACAGGTCCAGGTGAGAGAACATTTGCTCAGCTAGAAGAAGAAGTGAAGGAAGCAGAGCAGGCAAGAAAGGAAGACCTTTCACGCGGTCTCTCACCTGCTCCCAGGAAGGGCAGCATAGACTTGGAGCAGGATGGGCTATTTCAGAGAGACTCAGAAAGCCCCATGGAGGCTTCCCCAGCAGACCAACCACCACAAACAAATGCTGTTCCTGAAACGGAGTCAGGTTGGCTCTCAAAAACTCCCTCAGTGCTGTGTAACAAGCACCTGAACACTGTGGCACGACTGGTGATTGAGCCGGACAGCCAGGGGAGCTCGCAGTGCACAGCAGCTTCACAGGAACAGGAGACTGATGTCAGAACAGAGGAGCCCCCACAGTCACTGGCTGTATCCAATAAAAAAGACTTGCAGAGCCTGGGAGACGATTATGAGGTGTTCCCCACACAAGCCAACAAAACTTGCAGCAGGTAAACATTTGTTTAAGAAACATACTTCTGGGCTCTTTTAAGAAGTCACTTTTTACAAGGTAATCACAGAATACCAACAAAGTCGAGTGATTTGGTTGATGGTCTTTAATGTCACACATTTTAATAAATGGCAAATCAACGGATGAATTAATAAAAGTTGCGCAAATGTGTTTTCACTGTCAGGAGCTGTACCATCTCCATCACACAGGCCTGTTCCTGTCAGTAGCTTTGAGCCACTATTACCTCAGGGATGGAGGCCTGTCTGGGCATGCGCAAGACAGTTTTTCAAGTATGCAGGGTGCAACGGCACATGTTGTGATACAGAGCACTCGTACAAATACTAGTTCTGAAATAAATAACTATAACATTAAAGGAATATGTTATTATTTTTTAATAGTGAGTCCAGTTTGTTAAAAAAAATGATAACCAAAGCAAAATTATTGAATTATACAAGGCCTTATCACAAATGTTTTAAAACGAGAATTAAACCATCAGTATCCTCAAAAAAAACAATCCAATTACAAATGGTAAAAATGTTTTTAAAGCAGGTTCTGATGATCGGTGCATCTCCATGGATGGAAATATGTGTTCCACCTGGCTTTGTAGCTTCTTGTTGTACTATTGCTCAGTTAGTGCACGGCACTAAAACTGCGTGTTTTGTCATGCAGAGCTTCAACTAGTTTTGCAGAGTCGTTGACAGACAGTGAGGAGGACCACCATGGTTCTGTGGCCAACAGGGACATTCCTCTGGGAAAACACCAGAACCAGTCCAACAGTTTTCTCAGCAAGTAAGATGTACATGAATAATAAATGCACAATATCACCTTACATATGGCTGATTTATGGGTTATTGCTATGTTGTAATCTTGAGCTACGTCAGTGAGAACACAGGGCTGTTAGGATAGCAGTGGAATTGCAAGCTCTCGACTGGCCACTGCCTGTCTATTATAAAAGCCTGCTGCAATTAATTGTTGCATGTTCAAAAAAATCCTGCATGTACAATACTTTCTGTACCTTTTTGTGGTGAAGTTAAGGCTCAGTGTCTAATCTGGGCTCATGTTTTTATTTACTACTCGAATGTAGCATTTCATATTAAATGTGATTGGAGAATGATATTCATTAAATAAGCTTCGTCGTTTTATACATTACTCTGTATCAGTCTTTTTAGCATAAAACGCCACAAGTAGATTGAGGAGGGGAGTGACAACAAAAGCATGATTATGGTCAAAATGGACCTCTTCTTGGAAATTCTTGTCTGAGTCTAAATTCTCCTCGTGCAGTAACTCTACGAGGTCAGAACAGCCTGCGTCAGACAGTGAGGAGGATCCACTGGAGTCACTGGGTCCCTGCAAAACCCCAGTGCGGAAACCTCGCAAACAACGGGCCAGCAAGCAAGTTCAAATACAACTTTAATGTTATGTTGAAATGTTGGTTCATAATTCAATGACTCAACATTTGATAAACGTTTTGTATTCATGCAGGCTTCCAGAAGACGTCTGTATCACAGATTCCTGCATGGACAGCTCACCTGAACTGTTCCCTCTTCGGCCTTTCCCAAAAACTAGCTCTACTCCCAACAAGGACTCTGCTCAGAACCAAGGTCCTTCCCACTTAAAATGGTTAGTAAACATTGAACCAGTTGCTCAAGCACAACATGAAACTAAGTATTTTTAACTTTCACCAGAAGACAATTCAGCATGTATTTTGGTTCTTTAAAGCCTAGGGCTGCCACTCATCTATTTTACAAATCAGTCAATTCATCTAAATTACAGATTTTACTTCTAAAATAAAAATGTAATTCAACATTTAATTTAGTCTTTTAAACATTCTACTCAATGTCATTGTGCAATGCAGCACAAAGACAGTTGTTTGTCACAGCTGTGCATGAGCATCATGACTCAGTGTCTGAAAATAATGTGTGCTCTTGTTCACAGGAAACAGATGTTTAATACCGCAAAGGAGAGCAAGGATACATGGAGCGATGAGGAGTCCCATTTCAACTCCAGAAAGAATAATGGTAATATTTCAGTTATCTGCTTCTATATCTGCTTTTTCTTAGTTGTGAAGAATCTTGTTAATGTGGAATATATATCTTTGTTTTCGCCAAAGGATTGGACAATGAGAGCACAATTTCAAATTCAGCCAACAGGAAGAGGGTAAGAATAACAGACCAGTTTGCAACATTTATAAGTAAAAAAAATTAACAAATTTGCTGTTGTGCATTTATGTTCTGGCTACATATACAAGACAATCATTCAGCCAACGTATATGTATAACCTTGAACAAGTGTAACGTTGATGCTTGCACAAACAATAATTTGGTCATTTGCATTAATAAACAACTTAAACAAATAAAACAAAGCTGAGTAACTTCATGTTCTTGTTGTGTTGCAGAAGTGGAGTGAGAGCGAGACAAAGAAGCTGCAAGAAGGGGTGAAAATATTTGGTGAGGGCAATTGGAGTAAAATTAAAGCACATTACTCCTTCAACGACCGAACAAATGTCAATCTTAAGGACCGATGGAGAACAATGAAAAAATTAAACATGATTTGAGTAGTTCAGGAAAAGTTCAAATGGTCAGATGGACAACAATAGACCATGGTTTCCACCTTTGCATTAAGCTCTTTGTACCCAAGGTGTAATTTTCTCAAAGCCGTGTGAGTTATTCCTCTTGTCTTTTTCTACTTTCAGCATTCATCATGTTGCAATATATTATACAGATGTTCATGACACCTAGTTTAATACATTTTCAGGATTTAATTTGTAATTACAATTCTTTTATTTTAAATAAAAATAACCCATAATGTGTCTATGTATTTTCACTGCAGCTTTATATCAGTAGCAAGTTTGCCAAGAGAAATAAATACAAAGATATTATACATTTATTTTAAAACATGACTTTTACAAAAGAAAATCACAGAAAAAGCACTCTACTTCGATTCGGAGGCTCTGACTAAGGAATCCTGTAGAATGTAAATTAGCGGTATCCCAGGGAGATTTAAGTTCATTTCAGTCGCCAGCATTGGAATTATGGGACTGTTGTAACATCTGCTGTGAAGACAATGAGTTCAACCAACCCCTTCTGGTAAACAAAAACAGCTTTTATGGGTGAGGACTTTAGTGAATGTTGCAGAGTATGAAACTGAAATGAAAGCATTTTACAATCCAGCCGTTGGTGCATCTTTATGTTAATGTATCTTCATTCCGAATGAACTCTCCTACGTCGGCCTGGTGAAACACAACAATGGACAAGGGGTCCACTTGCCGACACTCCAGGGTAGACTTGGCTGCCACTCCAAAACCCTGAGAAATGACACATGACTGGTTTACGATCCCCTCCGACAAAGCTAAACATCAGTTTGTCATATTAGCTACATTTAAATGTTCTAGCACATAAGGTTTTCTGAATGAAGTATTGTTGTGCGGCATATGCTCTCATGTGAGCCATGTTCCCATGTGTATTTTCAGCGCGAGTGGCTCCAGGGCCTTCAAAGTTGCCCCATATTGGACTACACCTAAAGACTGATCTTTAAAAAAATAAATGTTTTTAAATTCACCAGGAAGCTAACTTACAAGGTGACTCACAAATGTCATGTCAAATATAAATATGCAATTTGATTTTTTCTCTTTGCATCTCAAATTTGCAAAGACGTAATGAACGTTCTAACACTCACAGGTTACAAAAGAAAGAAGGTAATTGACTTCATAGACTGTCCTGTGAGCAATAGAACTTTTTTCCAAAAACTTACCAGTGGCACATCAGTCATGGAGTAGACCACAACTCCCTGGTACTGCATTGTGTGCTCAGTGATTCTCCCAAGCCCAGATTTCAGCACATGGTTCCCATAGAGGAAAGACTGCTCTGCACCAGGTTTCACCCACACCTTGAACTAAAAGACACACCAGAGAGCTTCACTGAAAGGTCGTCTTATTCGCATGAGATCAAATTATACCAACGAGTAGAACTGTGTTTACACTGTATACACAAACAGCCATATTTATTTTAGATTCAGACACCATATTGCAGTAGGGCTGTAGAATGTTCAATATTAGAGCATCAAACCAAAAATACAACTAATATTACAATTCAGGGATGACAACATAGGAGCAAAGGCTATGTAGCATACAGAGAGCAAAACGATCTTCATATTGACCAATAGAATTGCCTCCCTTTGTCAATTAATCCGTGTCACAGCTCTTGCTATAAACTCTTCAGAGACTTCATTTGACATAAATGCAAAATTAGGCTGATTGGCAGTGAGAGGATGCAAATGATGGCAGCAAAGACACATGGAGCACCCAGACCCACCTTTGCATAAGGCGCCAGGAAATCCAGAGCTGTGATGTGCAGACGAAATTTAATGGTCTTCGTGAACTTTCCAAAACATGTTCCCACCGACACGAGCTTGTCGCGAGAAATGTGTGTGGCCAATTTCAGAATTTTCTCACTGTTGACAGACAACGACGAGATATTAATTTCGGAATGATTGAGAAGCATTACTTAACAGTTACAACACATTGTATCCTGGATTACCTCATGTAGTACACGCGGTCGTTGTGCAGCCTGAAACAGTACGAACCATCAGGTCTGTCTACAAGTAGTTTTATGTTTTCACCGATACTGTGGGAGAAAAAAACAAGGCTCACACAATCAGGCTAACAAGCATGGTGCCGTATTTCTCTAAGATTTAACTTTTAATAGGAAAACACAATATCCCACGAGTCCACTTACTATTTTGAAAGCTTCTCAAACATAGTTTTCGTCTCTTCGTCTGTTAGTGGCCTCATCCTGAATATTTAAAAGCAACTTTTAGCAGCGAATAGTTCGATCTCCGATGAGAAACGTGAAAACGTGGGTCAACGCGGAAGCCGTCACACTATACGGCGGAAGTTGGGTGACGTCATCAGGGAGCGTAGTTCCTGGTTATTTTTTTGCATTCTTTAGCTTTCAATCGATCGTTCGCTTTATACTCCGACAAACCGGTCGTCATCTGGTAAGTTTATTCACTCAGAAATCTTTATAAACGTTGGTAATGTGTTTATTATATCACCGGTAAACAATAGCGTGCGCATTAATTTGTTTGTACGTTTCCTTTTTTGCTGAACATTAAAGTCACACCTTTTCGAAAACGGGCTCCGTTAGCCTGGTTAGCTAGCTGTCAGTGGAAAAAAACACGGACCTGTTAGCTTGCGAGCTAACAGCGTTAGCAGCTGATAATGCTAACCCTGGTTTCGTTGCAATGACCGCGCTCTGCTCCGGCACTTCACTTTGAATACACTCGTGGATGTTATCGTCTGTAACTATATAGAGTTGTGATTTTTAGCTCGGACCCGCCGTGTGATGAGTAGAGTATTTGCCGCAGTCGCATTACATTCAATTGTTTGTAAATACCGGTTAGTTGCGTGTGATCCGGAGATCAGAGGCAGAGTAACTCATCCTTTTTAAGGGTTTCAACGTTCATTAAGATCGACATTAAGCACCTCTAGTCTCAGTCTCTGGCAACCGATACAACGATTCACTTGCACAAAGTGCACAGTGACTGTTCAATGTCAGCCAGAATTACAAATAAGGAAATGTACTTTGTCAGCGACATCTTTGCATTTGGCAGATCATATGATCCTCTGACCGCAATGCTGGGTGAATTAAGTGCCTGATCCTGTTTTTCCCAGATTTAAAGTTATACACAGCAATACCACTATATCCACTGGCACGTATAGACTTATCTGATGCTGCTGGTGTCGTACTTGACATTTTTTTTAACTTGTTCATGGAAATATCTTTGCTTGTGTTCCAGATAAACTACATTTGGGAACGCCTTCAAATTCAGACTTGTCTTGTCTTAAAAAGTGCACACGACTTCTTTACACAGATATCCTGTATTTCTACAAGCATTGTTTCTAGACCATAATACAGCATATGTGGTAGTTATTTAACATACCATGTTGAATATTAATAGTAACAGGTAGCAAAGGGGTTTTTAACAGATGCTACAAATGTTCTGGTCTACATTTTCTCATCTGTTTAGGAATAAGCCACTCGGTTATTTCTTCTCTGGGGAGATATCAATAGTGGATATCTTATCGTGTTAGCAGCGATGATAACAGCGAGCACAATGAACACTGCAGCATAAGCTGATTGGTGGCCGTGTTTATTATCAAATACTTTGTTGTTGACACAAGAGTTGAGATAAAAAAGGTTAAAGTAAAACCTGTTGATCACTTGGATAACCTGTGTTTATAGTGACTGCTCAGGATCCCACATTCATATGGTGCACTTTGAGAAGATTTTTTCCCATTTTGAGGGTGTATCGTGAGAATTGTACAATAGTTTTTAATGTTGTACTACTCGCAACCAAGTACTCTATATGATATTTTTAGAATAGCTCAAATATACTTGGATAGCAAATGTAACCACAGTTCATAAAAAAAGAGAAGGAAATATAAAATGGAAGTATTTTTTTTTTTTTTTTATCAAAGGAGCTACACCAATGTCTGTGTCTTTAGGTTTGACCTGATTATCTGTAGGTCTTGCCAGAAGAAAGAGCTGCTCAGGAAGTGAGCCACTCGGCACAAAACTGGCTACTAAACCAACCAGCATTGACCACAAAATACTACTTTACCCTTTTAATAATCAGCATTTGGTAGTATACATTAGGCTATTCAGGAAAATTTGACCTCAAAAAATGATGCCCAAAAGTTGCTGATCAAAATCTAGCATAGCTCGACAGGAAAAACAATATGTAGATTATGTCCTACACCTTGACAGTAATGTCTAATTTCTCAAAGTATGGAAGCGTTCAATTCACTTTTTTCCCTACACCTTTTACCTGTCGACAGGAGCGTGCTACCTTGTGTTGGGAGAATAGTTCTCAGACCAACGGTTTACCCGAGACAAACCAGTGCGCTGTGTCTGTCATCAGTTTCCGGCGTGTTTGTGGCTCTGGCAACTCTGAACAGGAAGACAGACGCAGAGAGACGTCTGAACTAAGAGCGGAAACTGCTGCGGCTTCTTCGTCAGCCTCAGAATGACTGAGTTCTGGGTTTGTTTCAGCTGCTGCATTGCAGAGCAGCCACAACCTGTGAGTATAAAATGTACTTGTAGGATACATTGATTTACTTCATTTTAATGTCGGGGTCAACTGGGAAATTGGTGCATATGTTTTAATATCTAAGTTAATAAACCATCAGTATTCTATGGTGTTATGTAGTGTACTGGCCCATATGTCTTCTACTCGACTCAAACTGTGAACATATTGATCAAGTTTCTTAAATGCATTGCAGTTGTGTTGTGCCTTGAATATATTACGCCCACTTTTTTTTTTACGATAGAGTAAATAAGAAAGGGGTCTTAGGCCTCCAACTAGCCACTTCCTGCTGTCTGACACAACATTCACTGAGCTTGAATGAGGTTTATTTTTGTGAGCTGACTGTCAGCTGACTGATTAGATAAAAGGAATCATGAACGTCGACATCAGTCTCTGTTTAAACTCCACAGCACTATGTTCACTACGAATGAAAGAAAGTGTCAGAATATCTACAGGAAAGGGCTGAGCAGGCTCTGTTCTGGCTATTGTTTAGCTGTTCTTCATCCCCTCTGATTATTAATGTAATGTAATGTAAGTATATTTAGGTAGTTAAGCCTAGTGATCTTCAGGTTTTTTGAAGTGTATGTTTATGGTACTCATTTACAGAAACGGCGGCGACGAATCGATCGCTCCATGATCGGGGAGCCAACAAACTTTGTTCACACCACACATGTAGGCTCGGGGGATATGGGCCTGGGATTGCCATCAGTAAGTTGTTGTTTTTTGTCGTCCTTCAGAATATTTAATAGAATAAAGCAAAAATAAGTCTTCAGTCAATCAACATTTACACCTTGTTAATTGTTACACCCGTCTGTAGGTGGACCTTGTTCAAGCCCAAATGAAATCTAAAGGAGGCTACGTCCATGGAGGATCTGAAGGTTCTCAGTTGTAACAAGGTGAGAAATTCTTTATTCTAAACTGATATTCAGCCACAGAACTGTGACGACCACTAAGCCATACAAGTCCAGCTTAGACTTGTTTTTATTGCAAATCAATATTTGTGAGTACTTGAGTTCAAGTTTGTGTTTTGGTAGAATTTGATAACCTACATCTTTTACAATGGAAGCAACATGCAGTATGCGAGAAGGGTCATTTCCAACTTCCATGCTTTAATCCAGTGCTGAAATAGAAATATAATGTTAGGCTCAAGCTTTAACATGATTGCTCTTGATAAGTGAGAGAGACACTAATATTAAAATCTAAAGACTTCCCAGTTAACATCTACAACTAAAAGTCCCAGACTTGACATCACCCATCCTTTTCCAAACAAACTACAAAGGTGCAGTCAGGAGTGCTGATCTCCACTAAGTACAAACTCAAAGACAAGCAGAGATGTAAGCAGGTAATCAACTCGTATATATCATATAAAACATTTCATACAATCTTGCCAAAACAAAATGAAGCTGTGTTATCACTAGAGGCCCCTAGTGGCAGGGTCAGCAGGCAGTCAATCTCACTACAAAACAGGCATTAAAAGCTGTTTTGAGAAAGTGTGAGTCACCCCAACCATGAGAGGTTCTTGAGCTTGCAGCCCTCCAAAATCTCGTTTTAGTTTGATGCAACAGAATGTGTTGTAAGGCGTGGACAGAATGAGTGGTACACACTCAATCATGGACGGATATACGTGACCGATCGCATGATCGTCCTGCCGGAGATAATGATGGCAACACATGCTCTCACATGACAGCAAGCTTCTCTTCAGAAGCCTTGAAGGGAAACTGGTGAACCTTCTCAGCAAACATTTGCACTGTACTGTATGTGGTGATGTTTTTTAGGGGAATTCAGCACTCTCCCTTAAAGGAATGAATGAATGTCTTTCCTCTTAATGAGCTTTCTTGTGCTGAAAACGGCTTGCCTTTTCCTTATGACTTTAACTCAGTCAGGAAAATATGTTTTTGATTTGTAAGTTGTTTTTTTATTTGTAAGTTTGGCTTTGGCCTGATTTGGGCAGTGGCATTCCTTTCTATTGGCAGGTTAACTGGTAATGTTGCACACTGTCTTGTTTTTAAACTCCCACTTGGATGTTGCCACAGCCACTTTCACTTTTGACTTCTCAACCTTGTCTGATTTGGTGGTAGAGTAGTGGGATTTGGTTTCTAACACTCAACCCAACGATGAGTAGCAGTTGAGATCCTAACATCTGTTCCACTCTTCTCCCCCTCGCAGCCTTTCACAGTCTTGTGGAAACTACTGTTGTTGATATGAGGAAGCGTTTTCAAAAAGCAGTTCTGTCTGTAATGGACGCAGGACCAAAAGATGAAACTACTGCTTTTCCATAATGTTGTATATATTTTTATTTTCCATTCCTTTTTTCTTTTTTTTTAATGAAAGCACTGCTATCCATTTGCTGCCATACTGTTGCACTGTAAAGAGTAACTGTTAAGAATAGATAAGAGGGTTTAGAAAGCTCATAATCTCAGTCAGATGTATGCTTGTGTGTATGCATGAGGAAAATATTTTCAAAAATATTTGCTGTTGTAGCCCATTTGGATGCCTGTATTTATTATCTGATTTGTAAACAGACCTCATAGTGGCTGGGCCACACTGGAGATTTGGAATATTCAGTTTCTTTCTTTAATTTTCAGAGGTTTATCAAAGGACAGGTGGAGGTAGCAAGGCAAAAAGCGATATGTTCATTGTTTTATTCTGAGAAATACTCATTCTCTGAGTGGTTTTCAGGGTTAGAGATTGCTGTCTTGTAATAAACTTGAAATGAGTAGAGTACACTGGATCTTACATTGTACACTCACACTTGCTTAGGAATTTTGCATTGATTTCAACTGTTTTTTTTATACTCATTTAGATTTGAACCATATAGAATTTTAATAAACTATGAACTTCCTAATCTGCCTTCTGAAGTCATGTTCATTATTTGATTTACTTGTGTTGTTTCGGCAGCTTGATGCTGCAAATACTAAGCTCAGTGGTTCCAACAGAATTCATATTTTTCTATTTTCTTTTCATGACTTGTGTACCAACAGTAGACCAAGAATTGTACTTGGAAGTAACTAAATCACACTGCAAACGCATGCACAAATGTGGGCCGTTTTTTATGCAGTTGGCAGTATTCTCAAACCTGCAGCCGACCTTCTGTATGTCCATCAATACCTGTTTGGTCCGTTGTACTGCTGTTTCTTTCCTCCGCACAGTCTGTATTTCACACGGTGTCTTGTTATGACAGCTTATATTTCTCTTGACAGAAAATCATTTTTTTCTTTAAGTTTTGGGTTGAAACACCTTTGATCTTGGAAATGATCTTGTTCGTCTGGAGATCTGAATAGTTTAATGTGTTTTCCTTCTTTTTCTTTTTTTAACTCCAATGTCGGACATCTTAAAGCTGACACATGCTACTAAATGACATTCAAGCTAAAGCGACCCACCTTTGTAGCAGTGTTTGTGATCAAGTTGCTTCAGCGTTAAAAGATGTTTAAAGTGTTCTCTCTTTATTCAAGTAGAGATAATGTTTTATCAAGGGGTCCCCTCGTAGGGGAACGTGGATGGGTGCAGCTCTTACTGCCAGATTATGCTGGTTGTCCGTTGTGTTAATGATCAGAGTAGAGTTATATTGTTCTCACTTTTTCTTCACCGGCTTCATTTTCCCTCGGTATTGTCATATGTCCTCCAAATTTCGGAGCCAGGCTCCATTGAAAATATATTTGCAAATAGTGACAGAGCAGCTGCAGTATGAATATTAAATGCATGGCCCCTGCATCTTGGGGTGATCATCATGTACACACGGTTCATCACTACTTACTGTCATTCTGAATCAAAAGGTAAAATGTGTCGAGCGAACCAGCAGGCCTGGATTCATCAATACATGTCATTATTTGTTCTCGATGTACATCTTATGATTCACTAACAGAATGTGGTGGTGGTATTAAGTCAAGCAAAAGTCTGTGTAAATTGATGTTAAATGCGTGCTATTGTCCTACTTTTTATGATTAAAAAAAGAAAACTATTTTGTGTTGGTACCAGGCAGCGCAAATTACCTGATAGATATAGTCACAATTGTAATATCATATTATTTACGGCCATAAAACTGCTGGTACAGATTTAATCATGCGATTCAATATTGTCAAAGTGCTCATCTGTTCCTCTTTAAATGTTTCTGTAGTAATTCCTGTGTGAAAAGAAATCCACATCTGTATAGATAAGTTTTTGTTTTCCCAGCTCTGCAGAATGCTGTCGTATGTGAGACATACTGGGATTGCAGTATATCATGTGACCAGCAGGCTGTGCTTGTGGACTGGTTGAATGTGACTTTAAAATTTGTTTCCATTTGGGATTCTTGTAATTGGACTTCTTCTATGATGATACTGTAAATATGTAACATGAAAGTAATAGATCCATCGTTTATATATGTATTCAGGGTCGTACATATTTTAGGCTATTTTTCTGTAATACATCCCTGAGAAGGCAGAGTTGGAGCAGTGTTTTTGTTCTCTTTTTTTTTTCTTCTTTAGGAACTGCCTGATATGTTGTTCCTGCTTTAAGGGAAGTTCATCAGTCTTTTTTTTCTGCATTTTTCAGAATAAACAATGAAAAATAAATGTTAAATGTTAAAGTTTGACCCACTGTGTGTTCCATGTTTTCACTTTGATCCAAAACTCTCTCATTGATTGGGTGAGAGAGAATGGTTGTTCTCATTCTGGAAGAAAGCACAAGCAGTCAATACCAAACATACAAAAAGGATTTGTGTCACTATTAAGCGGTAGAAGAAGTGCACAGATAATTGACTTAACTAAAATTACTAAGACAACACTGCATGTAGAAGTACTTCAAGTGAAAGTCCTGCATTCAAAATCCTACTTAATCAGCTGAAAAGCAGGGTGAGTTTCAGGGCTAGTCCTATTCACAGTGAAACGCTCACAACAAATTCTACTTAATAAAACATTTTTAATATCTGCTGTTGAAAAAAATCCCATTAAAAGGCACATTACAGTTTGGCTTCTTTGTTTTGATCATATCAGTCAAGATAATGGTAATAATGATGTTGAGTGACTGCCTCATGTCATTGATTCCACTGCTGGCTTCACAGTTTCTTGAAGTAATACACACGGCCAGCTTCAGGTCATGTACAGTACACATAGACACTCGCGTTTAAAGACACAACAAAGTAATGTGCTCTAGTTACTTTTACACTGTGTAATGCATAATTACAAAACAAACACAAAGCAGGTTGTATAATGTCACAGAAAACAAACTGCACCATGTGCTGAATGAAAATATACAAAATTGAGTGTATATATTTTTTAAACACTTAAAATGGGTAAAAACTAGAAGCTGTTCTGCACTTCTCTATGTTTAACATCCAGTAAAATGAACAAAAAGAGAAGCGCAATGACTGATCCCGCACTCCAGTGAAATGAGATCTGTTGACTCTGAGCTGTGGAGTGAGCTTGGTGTCATGTCAGTGAGTTTGAGGCATTGAACCACAGAGAACCCGAGCGATGATGACAGAGAGAAAGCTTGGCTTGGAACAGGATCTTCATCTCAGCACGCTCAGCAGAGAGAGCGGTCGACCGACTGACGGAGCAATATTCTCCGTCCGCCCGGCCTCTCGGGTTTCATTTCTTCAACGGTCAGATCAGCAGACAGACGGCAGGCAGGGAGAAATCAGCTGACGGTTAGCAAGAAATCCTGAAGGAAAAACAGCTTTTAATCAACTGTTGTGTTAACGGTAACACAAAGAGATGCAGGAGGTGTCATCGATGATTGTTAGTGCATGGACCACTCAGAGAGCTCCTTGGTGTAGTTTGGACCGAACAGATCAGTGCAGGTCTCTGCGTGCAGAGAGTACAGGTTATCGTCACCAGCGCCTGAGGAGCAGAAAACAACATAGAAAACTGAAGACTGAAACAGATGGGAACTTTAATCTGTTTTAAGCATTATAGGATTTATACTTTTTTCCAACTGCAGCTTTAGTGATCTCCCTCTCACACACACACACACGCACAAACACAGACACTTGGCCAACGCATCTAACTTACTTCTGTAGGTTTCGATGAGTCTTTGTGGCTTAAATGTCTGCTTTTATTTCACAGCAATACTCCCCCTAAAATCCACATTTGGTCTTCAATCGGCACTATATCTTTGTTGCAGGACTGCATTCATTTGTGAACACAATATCAACCTGCCACTGATGCAATCTGCCACATTTTTGAATTCCCCCAACTTTTTTGAACACGTCACAACACTGTAAAAAGACTTTAGAAGTTACACATGGTGTCGTACAGTGCCAGTGGTCCCACAGTGTGTTTGTTCTCCATCCTCTCGTCTCCCCAGTCTGGTTCCAGACATCAGTGTTGCTTAAGTGGTCCATCAACTACGGGAGACAAGAGCACAGATACATAGTGCACCACCGACAGAACCCAAACTGCATCCTAGGAATATTTAATTGATCTCAAACAGGAAGCAGTTTCATCTGAGAACTCTTCACCTTGTCTTTAGATTTCAGTCCTTCTGCCAATGAGAGTCTCTACGATAGTGTCAGCTAATGTTCAGTCAGTCAGTACACGAAAGGTCTGATACCTTAAACACAGCCTCATCCTGCTCCTGGTCCTCTGGTTTGGCCTCCCACGTCCCTGAACAACAACAACAACAACAACAAAAAACAACTTACCATTAGGTCATTTCAACTCTCATTGTTCTTACATGGTGCAAATCTAACTATCATTGTTATCAGGCTCCAAGTATTGTGACTGTAAGTATTAAATACTTGTATCCTCACATTCAGAACAACAACAGACTTTGACAACAAGCATCTCACCGTGTGTTCGCATGTTGCCAAACGTGTCTTCTGCAGGGGGCTCCGCCTTCTCTGGTGTGTCTGAAACGGGTCTTGTTGTGGGTTGCCAAGCCAGTGTGGCGTGTGTATCATCAGCTAAACTCGCCTGTCTTTCCAGAGGTCTGCTCAACAACCGCAACCCTGAGAAAGGGACAGGACAGGACAGTCACGTGAGGTCCGTCTGAGAATATTTTGACCTTTTGAAGAGATCCACGCGTTCTGAAATGTCTTGCCTCTCCTGCGTCTGTGTGGTTGTGTGCTGGGCAGCATCCTGTAGACTCTGTAGGCATTGCTGCCTCTCTTCTTGCTGTGTTCCCGCAGCTCACAGATGTCAGGCAGGGAATTCAGGGCGCAGCGGAAATTTGCCTTCCACGTCTTGGGATCCGGCTTGTCTTTGCCCGGACGATATCGTCCTGAAGTAAACAAATAAGTCCAAGCGTTGGTCTAACACAAAGGAATAGGACATTGTACACATAACTGAACAAAGGATTTTGATGCATAAATGTAATTCATGTCGGGGCCCTGAAGATTCGTTAATAAAGCAGGAACCAAGTGGCACCTGTCAGCCACCGGAAAAAGTTTGTTTCACCTGTGACCACACGCATCATCCCTGGTGGCTGTGGTACGGTGCAGTCAGAGGAGTACTTTCTAGCACCTATAACCACATCCAGCAGTGGAGTCACTGGGTCTTGGAGTGAACCTGTGCATCGCTGCAGCAAGTTGAGAAGTTGAACCACTGGAGGTCAGCAGAAACTTACAGGAGAGTTCCTGTGTATTTAAACCTATATAGTTTGTTGCCTATGCATGTGGCCATTTTGACCCTGTTATATGATATGCTTGCACTTGCCACCTCCATCATGGCAGAAACTCTGCAGACTCGCGCAAAAATGATTAGTTCAAGCATAACTGTAACAACTTGAGCTGTGTTGCTATCATCAAGTGTGTGACTTTATCCAACATGCTGACTTCTCATATTTGGCACCACGAGGTGATTTGTATCTTTGCCAGTCCCCTGAATATAATTACCAGTCTGAGTAATAAAATCACTGGAGCTTCCAAAGATCCACATGGATCGTTTACAGTCGACAAGGGCTAACAAGAAGAAAAGGTGCACAGGTAGCAGCAGCTATCTTACACACAGTTTGCAACCTCCGACTGTCACTAATGACTTGAGGAGCCGTTTGATTGATCAGTCATACTATCTGTGTACTTTTTAATTTTAGAATATACTTATTTCCTTTCATCCAACTGCTGAATATGCTTTCTCTTGATTTGTGAAGAGCAGTTCTGTTGAACTCTGACAGCAACACGATCCGCTGCAACTCAACTGGAGCTTTCCCATGATGTGATGCAGCTACAATCACAACGTGGGACTTTCCCTAAGAGTGTGTGTGCGTGTGCGTGTATGTGTGTGTGTGTGTGTCTATGTGTGTGCGTATGTATGTGCGCAGATTCTATTTATGTCTTTTTTGTGTGTTTTCTATGTAACTTTGCTTGCTACTTCTGACAAACTATGTTCCCCTTGGGGATAAATAAAGTATACACTTAAATGGACATGAAGTTCTATCATTATGGATATAAAGGTTTTCATGTCTACATTCTAAATAAATTAACTAAAAAGGTTACTATAAATAATTTTGACTTGATTGTGAGTTTTGCATCTTCTGAATTTCTGATGCATCAAGAAATATGTTTATCTTTGGTGTAGACTAGCGTTATCTGACATTCCTGTACAAGTATTATTACTTAGCTGGAAACTGGAGATATAAATCTGGTAAATTTTGAAAGAAGTGGACTGAACATTGCAACTGACTGCTCTTTTGAAAAGACTTGAGCAGGAAATAGGTCTGCCGGCAAATGTCTTCATGATGGTTGAAATAATCACCAACATTCAGTGAAAATTACAAAATGCAGCTCATTTAGAGACTTTATTTAAGAAAGGATACTCTGTTCTAAGGATTATTGTTTGGACTTTTCTCATGAATGAAGTCATCCAGTAAAACCAATCTATTTGGGGAATTGTCATTGTCACCTGACCACAATTTAACCAGGAATACAATGAATACCAGGACACCCTTTATACATGAAAAAGTAATGCTAAATACTAAGTGTGGCAAGAGTTTATGAAAGAATGTCCAGCAATTTCTGTTTTACACATTTGAACACAGTTAATTACATTCAGCATCGATTAATACATACATTAGACACACATATATTGCTAATACTAAGATACCACATTGCCAGGCTATAAGTGCTGTGGCTCTGACCCACGTAGTCCATTATGTTACTAGAGATCACAAATATAAACTTAATACAATATAGTCAGTAGAATATAAGCGGCATGCAAGTGTAAATGTAAGAGCATCACAATAGATCTCTGTCAAAGTGCTTTGATTGATAGAATATAAGCAGAACAACCCACAATAATTAGAAACATTTTGAATGGACTCAGGGACCATCTAGCTGGAACAAATCACATGCGTATCAATGTGGGGCTCCTACCAGTGTGCATGGCCCAACTCCTGAACAGTGTAGCATCTCGATCAATACTCCATCCATGACGAGCGGCGTGTATCCACGGGATTTGGAAGATTCGTGCTGACTGTGGAATAAAATAAGATGCCGTGATACATTGTTGCAGAGAGTATTTCATGATACATTATTATTATGTTATTAAAACGTTTTTGCACCCAGGCATGCGTGTGTTTGGGTGAGATGAGGGTGAGATGGAGAGGTGTACCTGGTCGAGCCAGCTGACTCCTGGATACCTCCTAGACTGAATCTGCTCCTCCAGCCACGGCCTCAGCCTGAGCCGGCCCGCTTGTTGCATCCTGCAGACCAAGCTTCAGGTGTGCAGAAAGGTGGAGAGGGGTCACAGGACTTTCAGCAATGACAGAAAAATTCTCAGGAGCTCAGATTTAAACAGAGGTGACTCTTCCTCCCCTTCCAACCTTTCTCCTCCGCTGCGTTCTTCCAACCACAGGTCTCACAGGTATGACAACCGCTGTAACCCTCCAATAACTTTCTCTGCTGCATAAGTGGCTCCTCTAATTACAGGAAGTGCTGTACCATGTGTTGTTCTCTCCGTGGCAGAGACTGAGGAGGAGTATGATTCATGATTGATGATCATACATTGTGGATTAGCCACTGATAACGCTTGTTTAGTGCTCGGGTGCTAAAAGCTTGGCAATCATATGCTTTTTCATGTGGTTACTAATGTGGCGGCAGTGTGAGACTATGTATTCAAGTAAAACTACCAGGTGGAGGCAGAGGTCATTGAGTATGTGACACATGAGCAGCATTGCATGTTGCAACAACTACTTTGACTTTCAAAGTTTTTTTTATAGTAAATATGTATTATTTAGTCATATAGTGCACAACAGGCTCGTTCGAGATGAGCCAGTTCTGCGCAGAATTGATCGTCGGCGTTCCACGCGCAATGCATGCTGGTTAGATTTGGGTCCGACTTGCGCCGGCCTTGCTCCGACGTCATTCACACGTGGTCAACGGTACTCTCACGAGAGCAAGGCGGCCGTCGATTTCAGAGCCGGGCGCTGCAGCAGCTCTCCCCCGCCTGACTGGCCCAGTGGATGATGGGAAATGCCTGGCTGTCACCACATCAGAGAGCTGATTGGCTCTTAGATCTGACAGCAAACATCACGTGTTGTAAAAAAATCCTTATTTTATGTGTAGTTGTAATGCATAATGCTCGATTGTTGACTATTAGTCTCAGGTTTAATCTATAAACATATTTTGTGTGGTTTATAATAGAAAATCGTATTTATACAACACACATCAAAACCAGTAATGTATTTCACAGGCAGACATAAAAACAACAAAGGACACATCTACACACACATTTCTACATGAATATATGTTTATAATCACATATGAATACATTCAAACGTGATCTGTGAACTGCAAGTCGACTACATATCAGAATTAAGAGGAAGTATTTTATTCCGTAACTTCCTGTTAATACTTTGAAGGCAGTTGAAACCTGTCCGACTTGATCACTGTGGCTTGTCAACGCTTCCCGCAGCGGCCGCTTGCTCTCGTCTGGACTCCAGGCGAGGCGCACAGTGATGTGTCGTTCGTGAACGATTCGTTCAAAATGAACGAATCCTCAACTTGTGTCCTTTCTAGTTACTTTTTGGTTGACGAGGGAAACACAAGCACATCTATTCAAACACTCATCTAGTTGTGTATATTGTTTCCTCCAGGTCTCTCAAAGCAGCACAACCACGGCCCCCGTGGAGGCGCTTCTCATGTTGACAGCAGGAGGTGGACGGGCATCTGTGGGGAAATTTGCTGCCGTCTCATTAATAGATTGGTATGATCTGGACCAAGAGGTTATCCTGGTCATGGAGAGACCAGTGCCCCGTGTCGACCTCATTACACACCTCGACAACAACAACGGTCCGCTGAGGGAAGACCAGGCCAAGGTACGGAAGCTGTGCGGAGCCTGCTTCTGCATCTGTGTTGGTGCTTGAGGTTCCCTTTAGGCGTTTACATTTGTTTAATTTCTCTCTGCCTCAGGACATCATGAAGCAGCTGGTGAAAGCAGCCATCCAAATGCTCTCTGAGAATGTTTTCCATCGCGACATTAAGACAGAAAATGTCCTCGTCCAAACAGACTCCGATGTCCCTCGAGTGCGCATCATTGACTTTGGATGTGGCTGCTTTGTGAGCAAGATACCATCCTACTATACACACTACTTTTGTACGCCGTCTGGCTTCGGCTCCATGTGTTGATCTCTGGAGAGAGATCAACCAAAAACAATAACTTCTGTTCAATCTTTATTTAATTAAAGGAAATGCTGGCACATCCAGATGTTGATTTCTTTAATGCATTTAGCCAACCTTTTTATGCGATTATAGTCCCCTGGTGATATCGTTATGTAGATTTGTGTGTCATCAGCGTAATTATGTTAACACACTTTGTTGTTTTTCATAATCTGAGCCAGTGGAAGCATACAGATGTTGAACAGAAGTGGTTCCAGTATTAAGCCTTGGGGAACACCACATGTCATCCTAGTCAGCTCTGATGTGTAATTAGCTACTGACACAAAGTATTGTCGGTCTTGAGTAGGATTCAAACCAGTTAAGTGCTGCACCAGAGAGTGCTACCCAGACTTTCTGTCTGTCTAGGTTGTGTAAGTACTTCCTCATAGCTCTTCTCTGGAACTGCTGAGACGCTTCCAAAGAAACACAAGTCACTTAATTTCCTATCACAACAAAGACGTGAAACTTAAGTAAAGACATCCTACTATTTCATGGAAAGAACTAATGTGCCTTAATAATAAACTGTTGCACTAACAATATCTAATGCTGATTAAAGACCACCAGTTCTTTGCATGAAGTAGTCGTGATGTCTTTGTTGTGACAGAAAAAGTATTTCCTGAAGTGACGTGTGGTTATTTGGAAACGGCCCAGCAGTTCCAGAGAAGAGCTATGAGGAAGTCCTTTCACAACCCTGAATCGCACCAGCTCATAAAAGCTGTACCAGGTCTCCAGCGAGGGATCGGCCAGGTGAGGCTGCACACTCTGGAGCAACAAGTGGTGCAACTTCAAAGAAGTAGGACAATTCACCTCAAGACACTACAAATATCAGCCTGTCACACTCTACCACAAGGAGGATACAAAATACAACCTATTCGATTGTTGTTCAGGTTGCAAATTGAAAGTTTGAATAGAACGAATGTATGTAAATGAGTACCTGGCGAAAAACATGCTGAACTAGCCTGGAATGGTCGTATCCTCAGAAAGCACGACAAGGAATGGAAAAGTATTCATAAAATTAAATGGACCACCAGAGCAAGCCAAGGTGGTTGTGGTCCACAATCTGGGAGAACTGGATCAATATAAGTGACAATGTAATGTTGTAAAATGTATCAAGGAAAGGAACAACATTGCATCCAACACAGCAACCAGCATACGACCAAAAATGTACAACATCCAAAGTCAGTTTTATTTTTTTTTAATATGATGTTAGTCATGTCATGTTGTAGAGCACGCCCATGTCATAGTAGCTTGAAGCGAACATTTCTGCAAATATTTTTTCTAAATCAATTATTGTTTTTCATAAATCGACAGATGGAAAAGTATGTACAAACTTTCTATGTTTTTGTATCTACAAACTTAAAAAAAAGTAAAAGCATACTAATGCAGCTCTACACACTCTGATAGCCGTTGTCTGAGATTGGGGGCAAAGACTGGTCAGCAGGGATCAAATGGAGAAAAGGTCTTTGGAGCTCAGAGAGACACTGGCCTCCATCGACATTGTTCATGAAACATTGGATGCTTTGATCCATCTTGGTGAATAATTCCTCTGGATACCTGTTTAAATGTTCCTTGTTCTCATCACTTCTCTCCTCGGAAAACAAAATATCCGGCCGCTCTACCAGATTCTGAAATGGCTGGTAGTCGTCATCCATTGGAGGAAAGCTGTATGAGCCTGCAGGCACACAGCCGTGGCGGGGTTTTTCCTCCCATGTTGCCCATTCAGTTTCTCCATGTTGCTTTGTTACACCACAAACCGCCTCCTCAGAGCTCTCACACCGGGCCTCAACTCTGGATACAGGATCACATGACGCAGTCGAGTTGGTGCCGCTAGAGATGGATGACAAACTGAAGTCTTCTGCAGATGGAAAACCAACAGAATTTGCATTGCACTGCCGATATGACATGTCTGTTGGCATGAGAAATGGACAAGCTGGTGCCTGTGGCTCAACACAGGTCACAATGGCACCCGTACTAGAATGGTATGCAGAGTCACAAAGCATTTCATCCTGCGTCTGGACCTCAGAGCTGTCCTTTACATTCTGATGTGGGCAGCTGGGAATGATGAGGGAATATGTTTTGTTTTCAAAGTCGGATGAAAAACAACTTGTGTCATCAGCTTGGACATCACAAGGGTCGTTGGGGGAGGAGAGCCAACCACTTTTTTTGTTTAATTCTTTCGTAGTCATAGGTGATAACGGGCCAATATTGGGAAAAGCTTTTTTAAGGGCATCCTTAACACAGATTGTAATGTCAACAGGTTCTGTGTTAGCATAACTGAGGCAAGAAGAGCCACGACTGATTCCACTGCTTTGCTGAAGGCCTCCACTGCTCATGTCTCTCAGAATGTCTTTCGGCCTGAATAGAGAAAAAACACATTACTTAAACTGCCAATAACAGCACATAGAGATCCTGAAGAAAATATTGTAGTGCAGCCACACTAACCATGGTTTGATGTCATCTGGAACAAGAGGCTCAACAAAGGCAACGGAGAAGTTGGTTGTTCCAGGCGTCAAGACCTGCAGCAAGGAGAATAAGAGCAATTACAACTACAGATTTGAAACATTTTGGTTGAATGGGTCAATTTGTAAAAGTTATTTTCCAAAATATTTTACATGAATTACTTAACAGTACTTGGTTGACACATTTATGTACAGAGGTTTAAAGTTAATCATTAAGATGTCAGTCATGCTATTTGTCACACATACAACCCACGCACAACTGGTATACATATTTTGTTTTATGAAATGTATTATGTATTCATCATATATTACAGGCTGTATTTTTTCTTATGAATCTCACATGCCTGTGAAGGAAATTCAGAATATATAATATATAGAGAAGGAATTAAATGCAGAATGTAAATGCATTTTTTTTAAATTTATTTATTTTTTACAGTGCAGCCATACAATCTGACAAAACTAAACAAACGGATTTTTTGAAATAGCAACTTTTTCTTTTGAAGCAACATCAAGTTTACATCACTAGGTGTCTCACCTTTTGCTCACTTGGATGAATAACACCAAGTTTGGGATTTGGACATTTGGCAACTGCCTCCCACCACTTTGTTTTGAGCCTAAAATCAATTAAACAAATAAATCAACATCAATCACATACATGTTACGTAAACACAACATAGGAGTTACAGTGTTTAAGGAAAACATCTATCATATTAGAATCTAACAGAGAAATATAAAAACTATCTTTTATTTGCTTTACTTACTTTACAAAACAGACATATATAACACCGGTGATGATGACTGCAGCAAAGCTGAGGCTGATGATGAGAGCCAAGGGCAGGGCATCAGGAGACACAGCTGTAATATAACATGTATAAAATGTATCATGAAGTGAAAAAGCCTAATATGTTCCTTGTGAGGCATAAGGTAAAATGAAACAAGAAGAGGATACTTACGTGTTATGAATTCCCATTCTTTGCTACTGTCACTGTACTTGTCACTAAAGTGTGTGTAGCTTTTCACGCTGACAGCATATGTTGTGCTTGGCTCCAAGTTTAGACCAAGTATTTCATAGTTATTCAGTCCATCAATTGTAGTTGGCTTGACAGATTCAGATACCTAAAGAAACACAAATTACAAAAAAGATGGTCCAGCATTTATAGTATCTTTAACTTACCAGCAACCTGACATAATCAAATGGCAAATTATCTGTGTTATATTATTCATAATTGCTCCTACCTTTTCTGTGTCTCCTTTTTTATGGTAAGTCACATAAGATGTCAATGTACTTGCGAACCAGTGGATCATGTTTGGATTCCACTTGACTTCAAAATTTCCATTGGTTTCTTTCACTGAGACAATTGTTGGGGTTTTAGGCTTTACTGTAGAAGAAGAGAGATACAAAAGGTGAGGGTCATGTTTCATAAGTTCCATAGTTTGACACCCATTGACTGCATCAATCTATAGCTGGCAGTACAGGTTACATGTAGTGGCTTTCACTAAAGTCAACTCACTGCTTTCTGGGACACTGATGATTTTGGACTTAATGCTTTTGCCTCCTTTCCACACTGTGGCTGTATAATTTTCCAAAAAGGTCAGTGCTATTTTTTCAATAGAGCAACAACACTGTCCAACGTCACACTGTGTGAAAGTGCCTTTCCTCTCCCTGTGGAAAACAAGATGGCAAACATCCATTATACATCCATCATTATATTTTTTGAAAAAAACAACACAACTGAATAGACACAGAAATCCAAAACCAAGCTAATATATGTCCTATTTGAACAGACTAAATTAACTGTCTCTTCACTGAAAGAAAACTAATAATAATAAATAATGAAAAAAAATACTCACTCGGTCCAGTTATTGTTCCGGAGAATCAAATTGTATTCAGTGCAGTTTTGCGCTTCAAAGTGGCAAGTGAATGTCTCACTATAGTCGTTAGTACAGACAAGATTTTTGCCTAAAAATTACGAGAATATTAATTATGACAATGAGTTATTGCATAGACTATATAACACATGTCTATATTTCCACTGTACGTACCAGAGAGAGTTGTTGCAATATTCCCGAGAATTACTAAGACAAGAGATATCCTATCACGGACGCGCCTGAAAGTAAACGCATAGCAGATATTTTCTTCACTTTACTGCGACAAAATGGATTAATTAAGTAACAGACACTTTCCAAGACTCCAGATTACCTTTTAAAATCCATCCTGAAACAATGAATTCCACTTCGCTTTGGAAAACAACTATCAAGTCATCAGCTTTTGTGTCTCACAGTCTTCCTGATATGGAAAGCTATTACTGGAAATGTTGCGCCACTAACTCAATGGAAGGGCTTCCCACGCCCATTTCCTCAAGGAGTGAAAGGAGGCAACACTCTGCCCTCTGCCAACAGCAGAGTTTAGTGAAAGCTACTCGCTATACTTACTTAAATAATAATGAGAGTGTCGAATGATGCAAAATAAGAATACGTAAATACGTAGATAAACCACAGCGATAAAACAATTTGGCAAACACCGTCTGTATGTTTTAACACTACGGTCAAGTGAGCCCACATCCGCCGACGGAGCCTCAATTGCAATTCTGAATGCACCTCTATTCAAATTGTTATGGTACGAGGGCGGTACGAAGCACAGAGAAGCCAGAAAAGCCGAGCTCAAAAGCTCACATAAAAGAATGATATTCATATTCAAACGGCATATCCTTAAACGTGTAAATTGAAAGTAGGTACAACGCAGTCTTGTTCAGACTGATCTCTGCTATGTCCATGTGCATGGACTTGATATTTTACTGTACAGTTTTGGAGAAAATTGAATTGAAATTCGGCTTCAATGGAATGATGATATCATAATGTCACAATTTCCAATATTCAAACTGCTATAAAAACAGATCCTTAAACTTGTAAAGTAAAATTGCAAAGCACTTCTCTCCGAAACTGTACAACACAACCTTATGGCCATGTGCGTAGCAGAGGTCCCCCTGAACAAGACTGCGTTGTAATTTTAATTTACAAATTTAAGGATCTGTTTTTATAGCTGTTTGAATATTAGGATATTGAGAAATTACGTTGGAATGCTGTTTGTGCTATCTAAGCCACCGGAGACTACCGGTGGCTCACTCGGCGGGTGAGGGCTCACTTGACCGCAGTGTTTTATCGGTGTAATCGCAGCATCTAGTGGACAATAATGTGAAATTTCATACAAAATATGTGTCTATAAAAACTGACCTGTCTTCGGTACCCAAAGTGTATATTGTGTACTGTTAGCAGCCTATTTCTGACTAAACAATTTGAACTCGGCACTTCGTTAACATATTGAAGAGTAGAGTTAGAAAGACTTATGCTGAAAGTCCCAGACCGGAAGTCGCAGGTCCGCTCCCTTCGCGTCTCCAGCTGCTGTTCGCATGATTAAAATGTCTAACGTCAGTTTAGACAAATCACCGCGTGCATCCAAGCCTTGGATCGCTCTGAGAAGACTTGACAAAAACGGTTCGTTTCTGCAAGTTTTATGACTTTGCAACCATATTTATTATTTTTCAGCCACTGCTCTCTGTTTGTGTGTGTCTGCTTCTGTGCCCATGGGAACCAGCCTCTTGAACCTATTGAAGATGTGTTTAGCGTTCATTTTTTTGACATGGACATGGTATGAATACAATATACTCACTTTATTCATACATTTGTTTTTTTCTTTCAGTAAATTGTCAGGAGTAGCGAAGCAGTGAATCTTGCATGAGCGAAGCGAACATCTGTGTTTGACTGTTATCAGCTTGGCTGCAGCAGCACATTTCAGGTTTACTGATTTAATCCAAACAGGCGATTAAACACTTATCTGAATCTGGGATTACTGTAAAACGAAATGATTACAGACAGCCCTCTGGATTGTGTTTTTTCCATAAAAGGGAAAATTCTGAAAATTACATCTACTCCGGTTCCCACATTGGAAAATCCAAAATATATGAAGCTGCAAATATTTTATTTTTGTCAAAAGTTTCAAAATGTCTCCACTCTCTGAAGTCCATTCTTTATGTGTACTGGAGGATTTACAATTCCACATCGCACTTGAGCATGATTTGCTTCCAGTTGATGTGTATGTTCACAACTTGTTTTAAAGGTTGGCACAGTAGAAGGTGGTAAGTTCTCGTGTTGTATCCATTGCAGATGACCGAGTGGTGGCTCTTCGTGAAGTGTCCATTCCTCCAGCAGCTGAGGCCGCCTTGATCTTCCAGGTGTGACAGTGAACTCCACCTGGTGTTTTTATTGTGTTTTTGTTCAAAATAATTAATACAAATATAAATAAATTAAAAACATATCTGTGTTTTAAAACAAATAAAAAGTATGTTGTATATTTTAACATGAAATCTTTTTTTCAGATTATCACCACCACCTTTGGACTGAACTCTTCCGATGTCATATTTAAGGTACAATGACTCGTTTGCTCTATTGTTAGAGATGCAGCCCTATTACTGAAATGCTTGAATTTTATTGTTAACATGAAATAAAAATCTTTTGGTTGTGGCTAAAACTGTCAACCGATCACTTTTGTTTTGTTTGCAGTTGAGGAACCACCGCGGCTGTCTGATCCCTCTGAACAGCTCCATCCCTGCTAACAGCAAGCACATGTAAGGATTCTGTACACAGTTTAGTTTATGCATATATTCAGTGCATACTCGTATTAATTACTTATTGATACCAACTGCTGACATGTGTTTTTCACCACAGCCCTTATGTGCTTGAGGTAGCCAAGATCTTTCAGCATGGTAAGGGTGTTTTTTATTTTTTATTTCTTAAAGCTCTGGACAGAGGTTTGTCATTGGGGCTTCTATGTTATAAAATGTTGAACATGTAACAAGCACCATAAAAGCTTACTAATAGTGTGTATAATATTTTATGTTTCAGCCTTTAATTTGATTTTTTAATTTAGATTTTTGTCCGACTCAAACAAACGATATGACGTACATCTTTATTTTTTAGAGATTGTATTACATTTGCCCAGAGCTAGGCTCTCTGTTTGACTCTGTGTAGTCTGAGTGCTGAGCTAAGATAACAGGCAGTTGTAGTAATATGAAAATATGTTCTCACAGAAGAAGTTATGATTGTTGACAAATACTTACTGTGTAACAGTTGTGATGTCTCTTTTGTTCCCAGTGCGTCCCAAGACCAAAACTATTCCCATGACTTTGATCAACAAGAGCATGAAGACCAGACTCCAGACGATTGACAGGAGGGTAGGTCTAATAATGTTCATTCAGATTCATTCAGCAGTGCTTCTCCAAGATAAAATTACTTTCATCTTTGTCGGCGAACATGTTAAACAACGTGTCCTTTTGAAATAGCTATTCAGTGTTTGTTTTGTAACTATTAATAAGGAGATTATCTAATGCAGAAAACACTGCTATAACAATACTAAAAGCATGTCCTCTGGGAAAGGGATGTCTTTTTCCTTCAGACAAATAATAAATTAACAAACTTACAGCGTTAATATTTTTTGGGCTAAGCTTTTAAGCTGCAAAAAAGTATAAAGTTTACATTTATTTATGGCATTTTTATTGTGTCTTGATCGTAAAGCTTAATTACTTGCCCAGAACTTGCAATAAGACTCCATGTTTTACTACAGATTCAGAGGCTGGAGGAACTTCTGCCTCAGATTAAACTCAGACGCAACGAAAAACTAAGCCAGGTATTTGTCTTTCCTTTGGGCCCTTCAAAAGAGTGAACACAACCATGACCATAACACATTCGTGCATATGAGTGTAACCCTGGCCAAATGGTCATTGACAATGTTGTTTGATTTATTTTGTTTGTGAAAATGTGACTATCAAGAAATGATGTATCTCCACATCCACTCAACCGTGTAACACTTTCCTGTCTGTCTTGTCGCAGGAGATTGAATGTCTCAACCAGAAGTTGAGTTTTCTTCATAAGAGAATGCAGGTGGGTCATTCTGATCATTACCTTGTTGAATGTATTGATGGAGTTTGGACCTCTTGAGTCATTCTGATCAAACGTAGAAAACATAACAAATTAACGTTTAAATCTTGCAAATTGTAATTTTTCATAATTTAAAGTTGAATATTTAGCTGCAACAGTCTCAGAAACACTCTCTATAGATGTTTTCATGCATTCTCCAAGTCTTTTCATTGTTTCTGCATTGTTTCTTACTGCATGCCATTATTTTCTTGTTTCCTGTTTGCACACACCTATTTGTTCTGTTTAAGGTGGTAGATTCTCGCAGCTGGCAGGGGGCGCTGACCAGGGCCCCGCTGTGGTAACAAACACCCACATTTCTAGCAGTTTTTTTTTTTTTTTTTTACAACTTATTTGTGTAGCCCCCTATCATCTTTCCTCAAAGTATTTTCAGTAAATTAACTATTTATGTATTGTAAAACCAAAATAATTTTAAAGATTTTTTTCTGCCAGGAAATGTACTGTGAAATTTAGTCGCTTTAGTATAAACAATGAACAACATATGTCTTGTGTCACTTTTGTGCTGTGCGTTACTATAATTATTATAGCTAACCGATGGTTGGACCAAATGGCTGAATGTAACCTGTGATATAACCTTATGTTGTGTGTAGCATAAAATCAATTAAATAAAGGATAAAAAGAGAAAGTGTCTTTTTTTTAATGAACGGCTAAAATATTTATAACCCCACGGCTTCAAATGCCTTTGTATTATGAACACTTCATCAGTTATAACTTTATTATCTTGGATCTCTACAGGATTAGATGGCACAGCCACTCAGAAAACTGAATGTTTGAATCGTTCTTTGCCAGACTAAGAAAAAATGTATTAGTATATGTTACATTGGTATTTTACAGAGGCATAATGTACCATTCAGACACAAAAATACTGTAAAATAGATTTAAAAAAAACAGATGGCCTGGTTCTTATTTTGTTTCCCTCTCTCAATAAGTAAGTGAAATACATACAAGAAGAAGTATTTTTATATTAAAATCCCTCCAATCGATTTGTCATGTTTTGTCGCGCTTTTTGTTAACTAATAAAAAAAAAAAATTTAAAAATTAAAAGTTAAAAAAAATCCCTCCAGTTAAGCATTTTTTTTGGGGGGGGGGGGGGCTTACTGCCAGTCGTGTGATCCAACACTAGCCCAGTAGGCGGCGACAGTGTGCCTCCAAGCCGGCTCTCCAACCGCCAGGAAACCAAAACAAACAGAAGAAGAAGCTCACCTCACGTAGTGGAGAGTCGTCACGAATTAGAAATGTACCTTATTTGTACGCGTGTGTGTTTTTAGCTCTGATCCACATGGTTCTATCTTCATGATACATGTATGGCATTAAAGTTGCTGTGGTAACGCTCCGCGTTACGTTAACGGGTCGCGTTGTGAGAAGTTTCAGTTGTCGTAAAGTTGTCCCGCCAGCCGCAAAAGGTCCACGCTGCAGATTAATTTAGCGCTGCTCTCCACAGAGGTCGGATAAATGCCTGTGAGACGGGCTCTGGTGCAGTGTGCTGTGTTGTCTCTGCAAGGCCCCTGTGTGTTTTATCCGTGCTGTAAAGACTGCTTCTCACGGGCTGACGTGGAGCAGCAGGACCCGACCAGGTAAACACACAACAACAACAACCAACGAAGAAAATTGATTTCACTTCCGCGGTGGGGAAACAGTGGGTTTACGATTTGTATTTTCACTGTACTGTAACTTATTAGTCCCAAAAGTTGTCCGAGGTGACTGAAATGATTAGCAGCGTCCTGTTCTTGCAGTGTAAATTAGCTCTCTCTCTCTCTCTCTCTCTTTCTTTCTTTCTTTCTTTCTTTCTTTCTTTCTTTCTTTCTTTCTTACTCACTCACTCACTCACTCACTCACTCACTCACACTCTCACACACACTATTTCACCTGCATTTTCTGCCTGTCCACCATAGATGCAGATGCTCCAAGTGCGGTTCCAGCTGTCAGAGGGAGCAGGTAGATTACAGGTATCGTCTCTCACTGAGGGTGTCCCGGGACACCTGCATCTTTGGAGTAACAGTATTTGGAAGCTGCTTGAATCCCTTCTTTGGCATTCATGCAAAGGGTTTACACAGGTGAGCATGGGATATTATCTTTCAAACAACTCACCGTGTCTGCATTTATTACTCCATCAACTTTCATCAGACTCATATTCCTATTAAGTATGAACATCTTTTACTTAGGTAAGACACAAAGTTGTAGCCTAGCCAGCCACATAACCAACTTTGTGTGGTTTGCTCACTTGAAACCTCCTGCTCCACATGCAGCATTACTTTTGGTTGGTAGTATACTGCACGTGGCAGTGATTCCCCTGGAAAAACTTGATAGACTTTAATATTTAAACATTAACCTTCAGGTGCAAAAGAGCAGATGCACTGTTTCACACTGCAAATGCCATGTATGTAATAGTACTAATAGTGTTGTTTAGGCCACAGTTTTGAATCGTCTAACTACAAGATGTGAGAACTAAACACTGAAACTTAAAAAGATCCAAGTGGCTTAATTCCCCTGCTTAAATGTTAGTAAAAGTATTTTTGTGTCTGGTTTGTGTGACACAACTCTGTTATAAAACACAGTGTTAAACCATGTGCAGGGACAGCTGCATCTTTGTAACGTTGTAGGTTGCTCCTAGTTAGTACTTACGGTTGAATGCACTTACTGTAAGCCACTTTGGATAAAAGCGTCAGCTAAATGTAATGTAATGTAATGTGTTGGTCGGAGGGAACACACGCGCTTCTTTTACCAGTGTAGCACATTTAAAAAAGCTCCTCTTGTTGTCAGTGACTTCCCTCTTTGCTCATTCAGTAAAAAGCAGTGTGGGTCTCTTGTCCCTGTAATGTTGTAGGTTGGTGGAGAACGTGGATGGCGCACCGACCGGATCCACATTGCTAATGAAGGCTGTCAAGGATTGTTTCATTGGCAGACACTTCATCTTTGGTATAAAGGTAAAATTGTGATTATGTATTGTACTTAGCTGATCTTGGCTTATTACTACATACATTAGTGTATGTGTAAACATTGGACAATAAGTAGCAAAAAATTGCAGTACAGAAATGCCAAACTAGGTGTATTTGATAAATTAGAAACAGTTTCACCATGATGTTTAAATATCTTAAAAACAAGACTGAGAGTCTACAGCAATGTCTAACAGCTAAGGAGGCTGTACTTTGGCAAAGCAGATCTAGATCCTAAAGTTTCTCTCGCTAATTTGAGATGTTTAGCTGCTATTGTAATGTTTAATGTGTGTACCATTTTACTTCAGCATAGTAGCATTCTAACATTTGCTATTTAGCACAGAGTTAAAGCTGAATGTCATGAGGTTTGCTAGTAATGGAAAAATATATATTTTAACCTGATGATGGTGCTAGAGGGAAGATTAAGAGATCAACAAAGAGAGTAGTAATTGATTCTTAGGGGATGGTTGTCCAACAGACATGTGGCAGTGGAGGAAGGGTTAAAGAACCACCCAAAGTCATGAGGATTCATCCTCTAAAAACCATCTAGTGCTACCGACTATCTCACTGATCGAACCCTTTTATTTTTTGTGTACAGCATGTTAATAGTCAGTGATGGGAAGTAACTAAGTAAATTAACTCATGTATTCGATTACATTTTAATGCTACTTTTTACTCCACTCCTAAACTAGATGGAAATATACTTTTTCCTTCACAACATAGATTTATGAGTAGGCTATATGAAATAATATATATTGTTATACAGTAAAAACAATTATCTAGGGTTATGTGTTAATGTTTTAAAAAAAATAACACAAAACAACATGGCTATTGATTGATATATACAACATGCTCTCAACTATCCCCGTCCTGTTTGTGTCCTTCTAGGTACCCGAAACAGAAAGTTTTCCTTGGTTAGGAATGCCAGTGGCGAATGGGTCCAGCAGTAAAGAAGCAGTCCACTTTATTGCCAGTCAGATGATTCTCCCCAAAGGTACAGGTCTGAGAGGCTGCACAGTGGTCAGTTATTACCGAATCCTTCTTCAGAAAGCTGCAGAATGTGAGCTGGGATCCTCTGATCCCAGCAAAACCTCCCGACCCCCAGCAACAACCCTGCTGCTGATTCCTCACCATTTTGCAGCCAGCAGCTTCAATAACTCCACACTTTCTGCATCTGGTCTTCTTTCCCAGTCACCACAAAGGTAATGACATTCAGTAACTATTGCTTTCTATCTGATAATAATCTCTGCCAAGCATAGCCTAAGGAGATTTTGTGTTCATGCGTATATGTGCTTGTTCATGCATCGGTCTGTCTGTCCATGGGGAATCCTGCATATTTCTGGACCCATCAGCCAAATTCTTAACCTGTTCGATATCCTCTCATGTTTGCGGTAATTCACTGCTTTGAAAAACATACTTTTATGATTGTTTTATACCATCATCAACTACTGACTACTCTTAACTGGCCCGTCGGAGCCGCAAGTCACCAGAAGCTGCTTTGGTTTGGACTCTTGTTCTGCAAGGGATTAGGAAGTATTCCCCTATTGATTTGCATGTCACAGTATTACTATTGTATGTACGCACTATGTGTGTATGCACTGTATGCGTGTTAGGGGTGTAAGAGTCACTAGCTCCAAAACTGAGGCCATTGTTATGTTGGAGAAAGCTAGATTGCACCCTCAGTGATAGGAGTCAGTCACTATCCAAAAGATAGATGGACGTACAAGTATCTCAGGGTCTTGTTTGTGAATGAGGTGAAAATGGAGTTGGAGATGAATAGGCTGTTTGCTTCATTGTCAGGTGAGGCCTCCTGGACGCTTCCCTTTACCTACAGTAGAAGATGCTGGAGTTATTATATATCTCGTCTGACTTGGGCCTCAGGGTACCCCGGGCAGAGCCGGAAATTGTTGCTGGAGAGAGCGATGTGAGACCGGCGATAAGGCTGTCTCATTATGGACGGTCTGAAGTGACTTTTGAAACCTTTTTGAAGCTCTTGATTCTCTCTATATATTGTAAAACAATTGTTAGTTTTATTTTACATGTTTTTTTTATCTTAATACTTCATATGTGCCTTTTTATTTATATTTCATCCTAGTTCTCAGTATCAAGATGGCACCCTTACTCCCACCCCTCCCTGGGAACAGTCACTTGGACTAGTTACTTCGTCAGCAGAGCAGGAGGAAGGCTGCAGTATCCAGTACAGTGGAGATGAGAACAGCAGACAGATGGAAAACAAAAAAACACTACATCGTGCACAGAGAGGATGCCTGGAAAATCGTAAAGTCACAGAGAAGAAAGCGCTGTCACCTCTTCTTTCTTTGGGGTGCAGTACTTCCAGTCGTCTATCCTTTGCCAAATACCCGTGCTCATCAGCAGAGAAAGCTGTTGGAAACACATCCATCCTGAACACTTTGTTCAGTCCCCCCGCAGCTGGCCACAACATCTCAGAGGAGAACGGGTTTTCTACCAGACAACTTGCCCAAACACCTTTGTCAAGCTCCTTGGATTGGGAAGATTTGCCTTTCTCTGAGAGTCTTTCAGAGTTCCTGTGTGAGGATAACAAACATTTTGACATTGTTGGTGAAACGGAGCCACATCTAAATGTGCAAAATAAGAAAGAAACAAGAAACAACCTGGAAATCAGTCCACAAGACAAGAACGTATCACATAAATTAACTTCTGTTTGTCAAAGAAACACACAGATTACAGACAGTCAATCACAGATGTTACTGAATATCACCAATACATCTGTAGCGAATGGAGGTGACGCAAATGATTTACGTGATCGGAAATATGAGACCCCTGTTGGATGTAGGTTCAAGAGTCAAGCCAGAAACTGTTGTACACATGAGTGTAATCTGGAGGATGATGAATCTAATTCTCTGTCTTCTGAAAATGAAGATGAGCAGCTTGAAGGGGATACCTATAATTGTTCAGCAGACCTATTCAGTAGCTCACCCCTTATCGAAATGAGCACGAACAAATTTAACACACATGCCGAAACTGTCAGGACAACCACAGAAGCTTTCCCACTGCTTCCCAAAGCTAACAAACAGCACCGGAGGAGTGAACAAGATACACATTCAACACCAGACAAGCAGACACGCAAAAGTAAAACATGCATTGACAGAGATGGTTTGATTCCAAGAGGCACACAGGATCTTGAATTCATCCCTCCCTCTCAGTCCACCCCCATTGTAAAAGGAGCTGTTGTGAAAGGCTCACCTGCCTCCTCATACAGAAACTTGACATTGACTGAATTCAGTTCCCAACCTGACAGTCAAGATTCATGTGCTTTTTACAGAAATCTACCTGAATTGGACAGTAAAGAGACAGCCTGTAGCGTCTCTCCTCTTTGTGATCTAAAATGTGCCAGTGCTAACCAGCTGTCCCAGTATGGCAGAGCGACTAGGAAGGAAAACGTGGTGTGGAATAAGCCCTCCAGCAGACACAGCCCCAGATTTACCACTGAAAGTGGTTTCTGGACACCAGACGAGCATAAAAAAGGTCTGCTGGCTCAGCAGCACCCACGGGTCCAGAGAGAGGCTTTAAACACAGGGTCAACCGGAGGGATCAACCACAGATGTGACTCAAGTGATTGTGATGTTATCGTCTGTGACTATAAGGACAATGAAGTCATTATTCCTCCCACTCCTGTTGCTGAAACACGACTGAGTGTGAAGCTCAGAAGAAGAATACAGACTGGAAACGGCAGCAGTAATTTAGGTTATTCAGGGGAAGGGCTACAGGGAGATGGAGTTTATTGTAAAAGAGCTCTGTTGGATCAAGCTTTGACATCATCACAGAAAGGTCTGGCACGAACAGAAACATGTGACAGTGAGAGGGTTGATCAGGGGATTCTGGAAGAATCTCATTGTTACTTCCTTGATGATGAGAACGAGGCATTTGATTGGTCTAGAGATCTATTCTCTGACTTGATCTGAGAGCTTTGACACATGGTTTCAAAAAGAATGAACTTTTTTAAAATGTATGTCAGCTAATACTTCACTGTGCCAGAGGATTTAAGAATAGATCACATTTTTCAAATACTAAACATAGGAGAGAGGCTGTCAAAAGGCAATACATGTGAATCCTTACTTGAAACCCTGTCTGCTATTTGCACTTTATCTTAAAATAATTAATGATGTGTGGGTTCAGCATCCACAGACACATTTACTGCAATTTCCATTGACAAATGTGCAGCAAAATGGGTGATACTGAATATCTCAGCGCCTGATCCTGTCGCTTAATTGTAGCCAATCCCTGTAACAAGTTACTAAATCCTGTGGAAAGCCTCGGCAGAAGAGTGAGTACTCTCACAGCAGCAGGCGAGGCAACTTCTTACCGATGCTTGTGGTTTTGTAATGAGTCAAGAAATGAATCGCATGTGGATTTATCTATTGTTTGGATGTCCACATACTTTTAGGGATTTAGTTTTAAAGGAAGATGGTTCCGCACTTTTAAATAATCCAAGGCTTTTATTGGAAATGATTCAGATCAGATGAACTTTTAAACATTTAGGTGTGTAATTTTTTTTTACCTTGCATGAGGTATTTGGACTGTAACATGTAGTTTCTGCTGCTTTCCTGCACCCTCGTCATTTCTGCATTATACTCGTAACCCTCTAATAAATTAACTGCCGATTTAAAATATTAAAATGCTTGTTGACACAGACAATTTTCTTGTGTTTTAGTCTTTATTATTAAAAGGTAGAGACAGACAAAACATACTGTAAATGGAACAAAAATCCCAGCAGGAGTTGAACTGCAATCTTCCACTTTCAATCCACGGTATGCACCTCAAGGCCAACAACGCGCACTGTCATTTTTTGAATGCTGTATTGCTGCTACTGTGTTTGTTTTTTAGCGGGTGTTAATGTAGCGACGAGCATGTACTGTGGTGTCATGCCAGTGAGCTAAGAATAGCTGTCACCAAATATCATATCTACAATGTTCTGGATGGATGAGTATCAGAGATGGTATGAGATAAAGATTGTGTTACGTGTAAAAATGGAACAAGACGTTGACAACTGGAGTTGTGTATTGTGCATGTTGCATTTTGCAGAAGGTGGGTTGATATATACAGTTTTAGGGATGGAGAGGTTTGTGTCTATGTGGAAGTTTTAGCATCCTGTTAAGTTGATCCTGTCTGTTTTATGTGCCACATGTTGTAAGTTAGTGTTTAAACTATTGATGTTGGAGAACTCCTGAGGTACACATGAAACATATATTGTCATGTGTCATAAAAATGTATTGTGTGCTTGGAGCCAGAAAACTAGTTAGCCTTTATCAAGTAAAGGCTTCAACCTTTGCTTGTATGACCATAAAGTCGGGGGTAGACTTTCTTTGTGAACATTGGTGATCCCCTGCCAACTCATGATGGGCCATCACGTCGTGCTAAATGTGATGTGATTGTACAAAATTGGCATGTTCTTGCTTCTGCTGGCCGACACAGTCTGTGCTGTAGCTTGTGCAGAAAGGTAGTCCAGAACACTTGTACTCCACAGCTCCAGACACGGAGATGTGTGCGCCAGAGAATTTTGGCTCTGTTTCTTCAATAATAAAAATAGTAAAAATAGTGGTAGTAAATATAACACCGAGTGTCAGTTCATGTCCTTTGAAATACACTGTACTGTATGTGCAAAGTGCTCATTGGGATTTTACAAGGTCTGAATATAAAAATCTGCCTTTGTCAGCATATACACTTTTTCTTAGGCGTGTTTTCAACTTTAACTTTGGCGTAGAAAGAGATGACTGGTTGCTTTGTACACTTAACCATAACTCAAAGAGTAAGTAACAACAATGAAATACATATTTAAAAGTGGCTATATCTATAAAATCAGTGGGAATATCACACAGAACACATGGGTGTGGCCTCACCTAGCAACAATTAATGAGAGGTCATCACATGACCTGGATAATAACGTTAAGGTGAATCACATTTAAAATGATAAAAACCCAAAATTAAATTAGTCTTTGTCTTCATTTCTACATCATACATAATATAAATAAGTTTTAATAGGCAGTGAGGAAAAAATGGAATGGAACTATACAGAGAAAAGAAAGCATCTCCCTTCAGTTAAGCTTCTGTATTATGTCTCCCTCCTCTGACCAAAGGTGTATTGTTTTGGGTAAAGAGTCTCCTGATTCAGCCCCTATAGGTTTTTTAAATATTTGTTTTCTTCATTGTTAAATGTTTGAAGGAAAATGCTATACCTATTATACTCCCTCTAAAAATATAGTTCTTTAAATGGGTTTGACACAATTTGGCCTTTAGCCTTTACAAGATTTATAGATACAGTCCCAGAGCTTGATGTTTTTCCAACAAATGCATCTGTGGTTGTGCCCAAGGAAGACCTCCGTCCTACACAGATAGTACACACTCCAAGCTCCCACTGAAACCAGAGTTTTATTCAGCGCACATGTTATTATGTTTGTGTGAAACCGGATATCATTATATGGGGCTAAATTATATTGTATTATATAGTAATATTAGGTTTTTCTTCATTATAATAAACAGTAGTAGTAGAAGACGTTATTGACGTTATGATCCCACTGAATCTCTCTCTGTGTCCTCACAAACACACAAAGCTAATTCAGCAAGCAGATCAGAGATGCCGCAGTGGAGACTCATGCAATGTGGTGCAATAAAACATTCGGGAGTGCAAAGACAGTACTTCATCAATACATCTGTTCAACGAGCATAAACATGTAAACAAAAGTGGTGTGCACCTTAACCTCCTCGGTTTGACCTACATATGACATTCTGGCACCTTGCGACTATACATTCATACTTAAAGCACTGAAAGCTTTGCAGTAGGTAAACCAGTACGTGTGGCATCTACAACTATTGTCAGTATAAAGCTGGTATTTGTTTCCATTTTATTTCTGCATAAAAAATGTCAATCCAATTTTGTTAAATCTAAAATGTATTAATTTTACTGTAAGTAGTTTTTAAGTCATCTGCTATATTTAGTTAAATACACAAACAAAATAATATACATGTCTGATATACATATTTTATACATACATTTATTTCCCTCGAAGGTCAGCCTAGTGTAATGAGTTATTAATAACTTGAGTTCTTGAATCGTTTTCAATGGTTCACTATGTGATGATCTGTGTTGCAGCAGCAATTCCATTGCACAGTTGCCAAGGAAAATGTCCTACTGACCAGTGGACAGCTAAATGTGCGGCGGTAACATTATCGTGCTGTAGAGATCAGGATGTGCGACAAGCACGTGGTGTGAAAGGGTGGAGAAAAGGCTTCGTATTGGAATTGTCAACAAAGCGTCAGGACTCGTTATCCTGTCACTGGAGAAGTTTCCCCTCGTAGAATTAGGACACATAGAATTGTTCAGACCCACTACAGATTTATTCTTCAGTGCATTAACAATCTCTCCCGTTTAATATAAACAGCATACTGCAGACCATTTTGTGTCTGAACATGACCTCTGACCTCCCTACAGGAGGAAAAGGAAGCTATAAGAGAAGGAAGTATTTCTTTATAAGTATGAGTAAAAGGCACTTTCTTGCACGCATTTCTGTCATAATGACAACTCTTTTAATTTACAGCATATTTGAATGCTTGAGAAAATGTCTTCTGTGATATCATCTTCTTGGGATGTAAATAGAAATACTAGTTCTATTTGCTACAGATCTGTAGTCTCCTGTTGGTTCTCTGTGGGCCGGTCTCTGTCTCCCATAACGGGTCATGGAGATTGTGACGTTAGACGGCAGCGCTCCTTATAAGCACCTGTCGCTCCACGTCATGCCCAGCTACCAATATGAAAGGTGTGTGATTGTTATTCGAATGAGACAGTGTGCGTGGATAGGAGACCGGGACAATATAGCCCTTCAACTGCAAGCAAGACCTGCGAGGACACTGCACACCACAGGGTAGTGGGGGGTTCGTAGCTCCTCTCCCAAAATAACATGGAGGTAAGAGAATATTCATTTATTCCTGATGTACATGTGCAAGCAGTGTGTACTACTGTAATGACCACACTCTGACTTACACAGAAAAGTTAAATGATCAATTAACAGTTTGCTCATCATTAATATTTTTGTATCATTGTTATACGTTATTTAGGCTGATTGTAAACATTTATTGCCAATTATGCATCTACATGTATTGTCTTTCTGATGTGCTTAAAGTACAAAGTAGTTTTTAGAAAACTAGTAAACCTTGACAATGAATAACTGATAATAGGGTCAGCAGAGGCATACATTGCCTTGCAACGTCTATACACCTGTTTAAGATTTGAATGGAAAGTTGGGGTTAAACAGATCGTAAAGCTATCAGAAAGAGCTTTTCAATCTGTTCAACCTTTCAACAGAATGGATCAGAATGGAGTTTATTTGAGTTTTCTATGTGCTATTCTTTTAATCTTCTCATCTAAGCAGAAATGACCACTAATGACTTCGCTCTGTACTCCCAAGGTGGAACCCTGTGGCCAGGAAGCTCGTAGCCATGCAGTATCGCTGCTGGCAAGTCTGAACCTTCAAAGGGAACTAGCTCAGTTCTGTGACTGCGTGGTCAGACAGAGACACAGCCCTGGTCAACTCCACCCTGCACACAGGTGAGCAACATAAACACCAACATATTGACATACTATTAACCCTTCTGTAATGTTGTGGGTCAAATTGACCTGCTTCAAAGTTTGAAACACACACACACGCCTGTTCACAGCCCATTAAGTTGTACACATTTCAAACAAAAAAATCAGGTGTTTATTTAGAAACCATCTCTATCCTGCACTTACGTGCTCATCCCCCCATGTGAACCACACTTTCCAGACTAAACAATGCTTATCTTCTCACTTCCTCCCTAAATACACCTTTATTGGACCAGGAACACTAAAGTGAGTGTTTCTTTCATGTCTCTCATCATAAATATGGTTCTATAGGATTTCTAATAGACTGACTGAGACAGTGACTGACTAAAAGTTACACACTCAATCTCAGACGCACACACACTCTCTTTACTAACTACCCCACCTGTGCGAGAAATACAGATACTATTTTGACGCAAACCTTTTTTTCCTGTGCGAAAAGTACGTCCACACTTAGCAGGGGAGGGGCTAAAACAAAACAAAAAGGGTATTAGGAGTCCAACATTACACTCTGCAGACGCAGCGGCTTACTCTAGCACACCAAGAGCAGCAGAAACAAAAGGATGACAGCCCTATAGGCTCTGAAACACGTCCTTGATCACGACAATAGAGGAGTGTCTGAAGATGAATACCGTCCTGAGGTCAATTCAGATTCCTTAACACTATAAATAAACATGAATAAAGTGAACTTTCAATACAAATCCTTTGGACTAATTTCGCTTGATTTTGAGTGATCGGGTCAATATGACCCTGAACAGCAGAGGTGTCTCATCTTTTGATTTTCTCAAGTTTTAAAATGCAAATCAAATTTAGTAAAAAAAAAAAAAGAAAAGCATGTTATGGTAGATTAATGCAATTTATATCGAGGTTTTTCTAATGTACCTAACAAATAGTTTGAATATGTGTTTTTCCCAAAAACAAGTGAGTTATCCTAATTGAACTATGATCTATGGAGGAGTGAATAGCTCCATTGCACTAAAAACAGATTGAATTGTTAGTAATGGTGTTGGTGATGTGGTACCAACTATATTTATTAGGATTTTGGGGTTTCTGACAACTTTTGTATGATTCAACATGGCATGTTGGTCACATTGACTGAGGAACATCATCGCTGTCCCTAAGAAATAAACATAACAGGATGGTTTAAAATGATTTTGTATAATGGGAGCTGTATGTCTTACATGAGGTAAATGATTCTAAGCAACATCACACCATGTTGCTCTTTCGTCCCTCAGGTGTGTCCTGGCAGCTTCTAGTCCGGTGTTGGCATCTATCTTGTCCTCTACTGGTGCCTTGGTGGAACTGCAGGCTCCGTGTCTGTCTGACACTGTATTGGCACTTCTTTTGGATTACATGTACACAGGGGCTCTGCCGTACAGTAGCAACCAGGACCAGTATTACAATCTACTCACTGTGGCCAACTACCTGCAGATGGATGAACTGCAGGAGGCTCTGAGGACTTGGCGGCAGACTGAGGGGAAAGTTACAGCTAATACAAATGGTTCATCTGGAGCTGAGAATCAGCCTTATAAAAACATTCACAATATGTATAGTAACACTGTGAACAATTGTAGTATGTATCTGCCATTATCACTAGAGAAAGAAGATCATCAATATTCAGCCAATGTGGTCGCCTGTGATGACATAGATTCATGTAGAACTAGCAGTACAAATGGTGCAAGCTCTTTAAGCAATGCAAGCACCTGTTGTAGTATATCACAAAGTAGTGTAAATACAGGCAACTGCAGACAAGTCATTTATCTGACACCTCAGGATGTAATTCAAAATAACCCATGTATCGTTCAAGTGCATGGGGTATCTGGAGTGGACAAAGGGGAGCAAAAGGATCTGTTACATTCAGCTAATTCAGATTCAGCTGGCATAGAGGAGAAGCCAAAGAAGACAGTTGATGACAGGAGAAGCTTGAAGAAGCAGCAACTGGGTTTAACAGAAGACACAACTCTATTTCATCATCTCTCGATCCCCCACTTTAAGGACAGTGTTTTGCCCTCACAGTGCACCTCCTCTTCCTCATCACCACATGTGTGCTTTGGGGCGGTGCCTGTTATACGTCACAGCAGTAGAGCAGCTATGCTCCAGCTGGCAGAAGTGTCAACAATTCCTCACCCTTACCATCCAGTAGCCCGGGCTTCAGCGAGCTCCATCAGGGCCCCCGGCTCACAACCGGGAAGCACCGAGAATGACAGCATTGTTAAAAGTCTTCATAGTGAACAGAATCAGGATCACAGAAACAATAAGGACCATATTGGGAAACAGTTTTTGAAATACAATCATAGTTCAGAGCAATCTGACATCCTAAAACAGGATTACAATAGCAGCAATGAAGATGATTTGATAGGTCAGAATGATGAACATATGAGCAATGCTTTATCCCACACTACAGATGATAATGATCGCCATGCTTATTGTGATGCATTAAGTAAGAATCACACAACACATTTTAGGGATAATTCAGTGTCACAAAATAAAGAAAGCTGCCATTTCACCAGAGGATTGCAGTATAAAAGGGATCTAAGTTTTGATGATTTCTCCGGCAAACACCGACAGCTGGATTGTTCTGATTTCCACAATGTCTGGATGGCGACAGCAGCTGAGGAGCAGTTAATTCGCTCACAAGATCCGAGAGCTGTAGATACATCTCCTGTACAAAACTCACACATGGAAAGTGACTCGCACTGTGAAGATTTGTTTTCAGAGAGAGATGCAACAGCAGAACACAGTTATCCAAGTTATCCAGCTGAAACAAATAGACAGGACAGCCGCAATACCTTCTATGGACTCCAGACTGCTTGGTACCCAAATTTGCAGAGAGCTGAGAGAAGCACAAAAGATGGTGCCCATATCCAGCATGAACACAACCGAGACCCAGCTACAACAAATAACAAACACAGGCTTGATTTGTGTCAGCCTGTGTCCACCACACCAGAAACATGTTTCGATAGTGTCACTGGCTCTGACTTTGAACGCCACACATCTGTGAAACCTGAAAATATGTCAGGCATCAAGATTACAGAGCCACACTTAAATTGTACAATGTCTGTGGACCACACTATATGTGACTCTGCGTGTAGAGGTGTGCGGCCGTCCTACCGTGGACATCTTCAATATTACTGCCTACCACAGGACACAACACACTTATCACAGAGATTCTCTGGAAGCAAACAAACCCAGTCTAGCCCCCCTGATCATTCAGACCAGTCCAGTGATACGGTGGAGGTTGGAACCTTTGCCAGTCCAGGTTTCAGCCCTCTGAGGGAGCGCTTTGCTCCAAAGACTAAAGATCAGGTTCTACTGCTGGACATTACCACCAAACCTGCTGAGTTGCTACTTGCTAATGCATTCGACCGACAGGAAACATTTGAAAATGTGAATAATGATCAAGAGCCATGGAATGAAGTAACATCTGCAGCCGGGGTTGACACTAAATGTTGGGTTGGAAAAAACAATGTTGAAGGAAGAAAATGTGTTAGTACAACCCAAAGAAGGCCAGTAGCTGAAGTTATACATACAACTGGCGTTGTAGAGGGCGTTTCCAACCCGATAGACATTGAGAACCAGGCCACTACCTTGACAGTCTGTTCACCTCCTAGTGTACAAGCAGCCGTGTCATCTACCTCGTCTGCCTGCATACCTTCTTCCCTGTCAGCCAGTCTGGCAACAAATGTACCAGCTCATCTGTCAAACCCTGTTCAACACTCTTTCCAGTGCTCTCTGTGCGACCGGTCCTTCAGCCAGAGAGGCTCTCTGAATAGACATGTGCGGAGCCACCTTGGCGTACGGCCCTTCCCCTGCCCCCGCTGTCCCATGACCTTTTCACGTCAGTACCGTGTCACAGAGCACATGCGTGTTCACCAGCGCTGTGTCCTCTGGAGTGACTCCCAACAGCCGCCTGCTGCTTCTTCATTGTGTTACAAGGATAGTCCTCGCAAGTGAATTGTGATTTGAATGTGTGTATTAGTTTATTTTCAATGATTCAGAATGATGAGAACTTTCTTTCATATTTAGCAAATATATGGAGTAGAATGAGATAGACAAATGAGGTAAAGTTCTGAGATTAATTTCCGTATTATTGGATACGTTGCCCTCCAGAATCTAAAAATGGAAGTTAACACTAATAATGCTGCAGTGCTGTGAAAAGTGTCCCTTCCAAATAATGAGTAAAATTAAAAAAAGTAAAAAAAGTATATGAACAAACTATTTAAAGCATCTATAATCAATATTTTCATTACTGCAGAACTGCAGATGATTATCACCAGATGCTTCTGCTGCACCCAAGTGGCCAAAACAATATTTGAAAGTTTAACTTGTTCCTTATCAGCGGCAACTGTAAATAGGTAATTGTGTGCTAACAAGTTAACCATATAATATACACACATGTCAGGTTTAGATATATGAGATTTGTATTCAACGCTTGTTTTTGTGTCCAGACATCTGTTTAAAATAGTGCATTTATGATTGTTGATTAACCTGTTTTAATGCAGCAGAATAGGGGCTCATGATCAATGCTGTTTTATCATTTCTACATGTTCTCAGGGTAAATTACTCATCAGATTTACATTTTGACTCCATTCCATTCAGAGCTCAAGATTGTGTCTATTTAGGAGTCCTAACACCCATTAGTGACGAGGTGTTTCCATCCTGTGAACTATTAGTAATTGCTTGCATGTAAAACAGTTGTCACATGTCATACATGTGATTTGATATTGTTGTTTAGTCTATGTGGATGTCAAACTCTTTGTTTTCATGATTAATTTCATGTTGTAATAATTAAATCAAACGAAAATACACACAATCTGAACACACTGCAACATCATTTTGTTATTCTGTATTCAAAGTGAAAATCTGAAATATATAACGTTATCATGTTATGACTGTTAAAACTACTCCTGACCCTTAAAGACAGACTCATTTTAAAAAAAAAAAATCTAAATAGAACCTATAATGTTTTTTGCAAATGTATAGGGACAGTTCAACATTTTGAATAACTTCATACTCCCTGTTGATATCACAAAATGTATTAGTTATGTGTCCCACATGCTGTCTTCTTTAAGTTAAATGAGGACAGTTTGCTTCGTGTCATAGTGTTTGTACTCATAGCTGTTGCTGCTGAAACATGAGCTGACTCGGTAAAAAGAAAAGGTCAAAGGCAGCCGAGCTGGAACCGGGACAATAAGGTGGAGAGGATCAAAACATTCTGTATTCAACACTTTAATTAAATACATTTTACAAACAGTTTAACAGTTTACAGGTGGTGATACGTTTATGGTTTGAGTTGTTGACATGAGTTTCATGTTCCCAATCTGTGTTTAAATAAAACTATACTCTCTGTAATGAGACTTAACACGGTTATGTGTTTCTTTTGGTAATGTTTTATTGATGTCAATCATCAATACTCACTTTCCACTAACTCAATAATGACAAATATATTATAGTAATTCTCACTCATAAAAGTATAAGTTTGTAACTTTTTTCGGGTCATACGTGGTAATAGATATTAAATGATTAATAATAGATTTTTAGTTTCTAATTCTGCAGTCATGTTGAATTCTGTTTCAGATTTTCTGTAAATCTTTTCCAAAAGGCGAGAGGTCAAACAGTAGCCCAATCAGACGGAATTGCCATCAACTACTAAAATTAGTATTTGATGTGTGGAAAGTAATTCAGAGATCTGGAACCAAGGTGGTCAAGCCCTTTGGAGTGAATTGAAGCTAAAAAGACAAATAAGGTTATTCTGGAGGAGGATGATAGCCTCATAACCCAAAGGTCTTTTCTTATGAATGGTATGTTACTCATCAAGCATTAGTACATGATCTATAACCATTCATAAAGCCATTGGTTACACTTTATAAACCTTTTCTTCAGGGTGTCTTATCAAAATGTACAAGAGCACCAGAAAGCTTATCTCAGTTGTGCCTGCTCTTGATATAGTGCTCACGTGATGGTGAAAGTAGTAATAGTAATACTATATATATATATATATATATATATATATATATATATATATATATATATATATATAAATATATAAATATAGTAATACTATATATGTATATATATATAGTAATACTATATATGTATATATATATATATATATATATGTATATATATATATATATATATATATATATATATATATATATATATATATATATAACTGTGTTTATGGATGAGTTACTAATGAGTTACTAATGAGTATTCATGTTGGATTAATGCTTTATAAAGGATTAGTTCATGGTTTATCAATGCTTTACTAATGCTAAATAGTGTGCACTTATTATAAAGTGATACCTATATTATATATTCTACAATATATATATGTATATATATATATATGTATATATATGTATATATATGTATATATATATATATATATATATATATGTATATATATATATATATATATATATATATACATATGTATATACATATATACACTTACATGTTATTTGTATTGCATTAAATGCAACAACATACACATGGAATCACATATCTTGTTATTCCCACAAATAATGCTCAATTTATAGCCCAATTTCTGACACTCAGACCTTCCTCTTGTGCTTCTTATTCCACTGGTGTTTCGTCCAGCGTAGTAGTCATCACTATCGTGGCCTAAGAAGAATAAAAAGAGAACTTGAATGCTGGACTTCACTGGTTCTTACTTATGTTCCAATGTTGTATAAGCTTAGCAAATATGGTGAGCGCAAGTGGGACATGCACAGCACAGGTTGTGATGCGTATGGAAGTAGTTTAATGTTGTTTTTACCTGGGTCTTTGTGGAACGCAAGCCAGCCACAGCCAGACATGACATGACAATAAAAATAATTGCACCCACAACAGTGTAGACCAGGAAGATCAGTTGCACAGACATTTCCATGTCCTGGACAAACACATACACATATGACAAACACATAAAGAAACACACTCAAATTGGAATGTAATACAATGTAAGATGGTTATACATTTTTGGCCATAGTGTACAGACACTCACAGTGTTTATTATTTAGCTCATTATTACGACTTTATTACGAATTTTATATCTTATTTAAATAATAAATATTATACATAGATCGTATACATAATTTGCATAAAGATAATTAATATCCAACACATGCTGGTCTCTGTTCATAGGGATGCAGTTTAATAAATAATTGAGATACAGACGTGATGACAAATCCGGATGCAAATTAGGCTTTTATCAAGGGAAGAAAATACTTGATGCAATAGTAAATATGTTTATTGATGTGACAGAAGGTTAGACTGCATAGTGCTGTAGATTTGTACACTTTTGTATAATACGGCCTTTAACCCAACAATAAATTAAAACGCATTGTGTTACATTTGTTAGTCTGTAAGATTCACAAATTCTGAAAAGTTTTCGTTTGTTTCCAAGACACACAAAATAGGTTTATCAAACAATGGAGTGTTTATTCAACACGGACATATAAAAGCTAAAACTTGTTTTTGATTTGTGATCAATATACTAATGGGTACCTCCACAAACAAAAATAACAAATAATGATTAAAAAAAATAATAATAATCACCTCATATGACCAATATGTACTGGGAGGGATGTTTTCTTCAATGAATTCGTAGTCCTTGTAGTAATGGTAGTGAACAACATTGGGCAAGATGTGCAATAACGTCCAAGATATCCCCAGTATGGTCACAACACTCAGAGCCAACGACACGGTGACCTCCAGGGAGACACGAGCAGAGGGAGATGAAAGGGAAACACACAGAATCATGGACAACATGGAGAGCCCTGCAAAAGCCCCCAAATGCAATAATTCAATTGTTTAATCAAAATGTGGTATTATTGTTTTTAAAAATGAGATCTTACTGTTTTCTTGGTCGGGTTGTGCTCTGTCAGAATATATAGAATCCCACATATGATGAACTACAAGGGGAAGGAGAAAAACTGTTTTACCAGACAATTGTTTGGGTTGTGTATGGTAACCCATTAATTTCAAAAACTCTTACATGATGTGTTGCCCAACAACATGTCCTAACCATAATCATTTAATCTGGCTATTTATATAAAAAAATGGAATCCATAAACTGCTGTGATCCACTGATTAATCTCTTGTTGTGCCACCAACCAGTGTTCCAAGCAAGAAGCCCGCCGGGAGAGCTGTCGCTACATGCATGGAGTTGGCTGGCAAGATTACAATGGACAGGATGAAGAAAGATGAGCCCAAGACCAGCGCAACGATCTAGTAGAAAATCAAAAAGAACTTCAAGCATGACCTCTTTACCTTTGTTACAATTATTACTTGTTAACTTGGAAAAAAATGTTGGTACATTACATTGAAGTAAGTATTTAAAAACAATCATTTGAGTATTTGCGTGTGTGTGTGTGTGTGTGTGTGTGTGTGTGTGTGTGTGTGTGTGTCTCACGCCAATAATCTTGGGTTGCCCTTTAATGAAGCGGTGTAAAGGTTTGCTGCCCCCCACTGTGGTGCCTTGAAGACTTGCATTATTTCCACTTGTACAGTAGAGATCAGCAGACATCTTATGGACAGAAAAGAAATGGATTGAAAATATTAGTATGTTTTAAGTGGTATTAGGTGCAATTTAAAAATGTTCTTGTTAATCAAATCTGTATTTTTATTTGGAATTTTAAAAATGTTTGGTATATTGTAAAAAAAAAAAAAAAGGTTTTACAAAAGTATATCACATAAATATAGATTATTTCTAAATGCTCATAATGCAATGAAAAAAATATTATTGTATAATATACCATACAAATATTGTCGAAAAAGGTATAGTATAGTATGCCATAATAAATGGAATATACATCGAAAGGTATAGTCATACTATAGTATGCCATAAACATGAACAAGAGTAATGCCATACAAATCTTGATTAAATTATGCCATGCAAATATCATGAAATAAACACTATAGTATAGTATAATACTGTTTGAAAAAAACACATTGTGTAGTTTCTCTTAAAGCATGCCATGAAACGTATGTAATTCATATGTCAGAAGTCATATCATAGAAAAAAGGTCACAAAAATCAGATAATAAAAAAAACATACACATTTTGTAAAAAAAAGAAGAAAAAAAAAGTAGTTTAAGTCTTTCATAACATTTTCAAACTTCATAATATAATAATAATAATAAACATTGTAATGAAAAGCAAATGCATGGTATGCAATGTGCATGTTAAAAATGTTAATATATTTTACATTTATGTTAGCGTCACAAAAGTATGCACATGGTATGAATTGGACACAATGGAGGTTGACAGCTGGCTAATGTAAATATTTGGCATCTTTAACATAACTTTAAAAAGTAGGCAAAGGAATAGCCATTTATCTTAGAACGAGTACAACAACCAAAAACATAGTTAAAGTATGTCAAAAACACCCACATAGTTCCAGATGAAGACAGAGCAAAACAAAACAAGCTATCCAACAGGAACATGTTCCTGACTTTAGCGGTCTGCTTGTATGTCGGCCATATGTCCGACATGTTGGACTAATGATGGACTAATGATGGACTAATGTTGAGAGTTGATAATCATGTAGGCAACTCTGTAAATAGATTACCACATAAGTAACAAAGAACAAAGGTTTGCCCTCTACTCGCAGATTAAGAGGTTGTGATGTAAGTATACTTCGGCTACGATGGGAATTTGAACTGATTTATTACATAATAGCCTCATGCAACATGAAAAAGAGTTTAATTTAACTGTTGATTGTCAAATCTCAAACAAATCTTTCACAAACAAAAGAGGACAAAAAGAAATCCAGACCTTGAACAGTCCTGTGGTCCTCGCTGATGCTCAGTATTAGCTCTTGTAAAGACTCACATCGTGTTCACGTCTGGAGTACGGTGAAGATTGGGGATTTAGGAACGATTAGTTCATTTTGAACACAACCAGTACTCCGTATACACGCCTGTTGTAAAGGTTTACAAATTATTCAATGGCTTAGCTTGATATTATTGTATGGCATTTTATTTAGTTCTTTTTGTTGTTGTTGTTGTAGAAATTACTTCCTTTTTTGACATGTATTGTGATGAAGGACTTCATAAAAATGTATAAAATCTCATTGTTAGTCGTCGTTTAAACGTAAACATATGACATGCTTTATTTGCGGAAACAACTGATACTATCAATTTCCTTGGGAGTGCGGCCTCTCTGAAATAGAACACGTTTGTGTTAATCGAAGCTGTTTAGATTTACTTCAAGAAACAATCCAAAATATTTTTTAATGTATATGTTGTAGTTAACTGTTAATATAATCCATTGCTGCATTCTGCATCATAAGAAACACTATTAACACTAACAACATTATTGATTGTATTCAGCCAAAAGCCTCTTTTTATAGAAACAAAGAATCAACAACATGAGTAGTTCAAAATGGTCGACCCCTAAAAGAGAGCCTGATTTCTCTTCAGTCATGTGTGTGGTGGGGTAGCTCCATTCGCTATGTTATGAGGGGCCAGAGCTGAAATGGAGAAGCAGAAGGCATGTGATGAAATATTTGAGAGAGAGAGGAAGGAAGAGAGACAAAGTTTCCTGTAATCCGACACAGCTGCTTGCGTCAGTTTCTTCACCCATGAAATGGTAGACTACGCATTCAGACCTTTTTTCTTAAAGTAAAAGAGGAACATTCAGGATTATGCGAATAAAACTACAAACTTATTAGCAACACAACTTCAAATCTTTCAAAAGTAAAATATATTCATTATGTAGAATGGAAGAGTAAAACAAAGTAGCAATCATTTTTGAGTTTATTTAAAAAAATGTGTACAGATGTTTTCAAACTATGTTGTTACTTCTTGGTTGCTTCAAAGTGCATAATCTTTACGCAGGACAGAAAACTGGATCCAGATCCATGTCAACATAGAGACAGACTGCATACATGGTCAAGTGCTTTTATAGATCTTTCACAGAAAGAACAGTTGATAATCATAAAACAGATGATTTGATTTAAACATTTGGGAATCATTGTGTTCCTTCAGATGAAAAATCTCTTACTTTTGAATTCTTTATGTTATCACACAAGTAAAAGATCTTTATACAGTAATTACAAGACAAGGCAGAAGGATCTTTTGAGTTTAAACAGTGACTTCACACAGATCAGTAAATAATTACAAGGCAACATGTTTGACATACTGAAAACAATACTAAAGCAATACGCTTCCCTACAAAGATCAAGTGACAAGGCAGTGATCATTATATCTACATCATTATGCATCATAGCTTTACAACAGCATGCACCCTTTGTATCTTTTTTTTTTACACAATTTAGGTCTACCCAAAGTCATGTGAACAGCCACAGTTTAAAAGGTTAATTCCTCAATAGTTGTATTTCTTCTAAAGTGAATATAGCATCAGACAGCATATTCTACGTCACATATTTAATAGTATAACAGAATCCGTCACTGTCAGCGGCTTCTCTGTGATCAGTATTCTGGCATTTTGATCTCACTTTCTTTTCCATCATAGGACTCATTAATATCAGCCTACAATATCCATTGAGGGTAAGTCCTCAGAGATTTTTATTTCTTTATCATTTTCAGATTATTTCAAATCTGGAAAGAAGCAACATCATCTTTTTTTCCTTTTCTTGAAGCTGTCTGCTATTCAAAGATGCATTATATATTATACATTATTTTTGCTTTAGTGGTCACATGCTGGTTCACAGATTCACAGTAACGCATAAAATGGCTCGAAGTGCATTTGAATGAGCTTTGTTTTTTGTTCAAAGTTCTCTTCATATGGTCTCTGAAAATGACAGTTCATTATTTACAGTGGTTTCCCCCAATTTTAAGTTAGACATGTGACAAAAAAATAAACAGACAGGCTTCTACCTCACATACATTCAGTACAGTAGATGTTATTTGATCTATGAATGAAAACATAAACATTTGGTAACAAATGAAAAATGTGTAACCTTGACAAAAATAAATGTGTTTGTGAAAAGAAAAGGTGTTGGCATACACTGCATTCACATTGCTCCATTACATGGCAGATTAGTGCTGTTCATAAAGGTATGCTGATCTTAAAAGTAACACCTCTACAAAACTGAAAAAATATGACTATAGTTCTGTATGGGCTTCTATAGTAATTGCATTGATGAGCATTAGCCACTATACATAATTAAATATAATAACATACACTCTGAAAGATTTATAGTCTACATTCTAGCTATCACTGGAGTTAACTTATTTTTATGTATAAAAAAGAACACAGACGAAAGTTACTTTCATTGGCCCATGTTTATCTTGTTTTTTGTCACTGAACATGAGTAAATGTGCCAGAGCCACATCTTTCACAGTAGCACGGTCAGAAGACCACACACACATTGAGCTGGACCTGCAAAGGAGTTCGGCACAGAACGATGATTAGATACACTATTTGTGCTATTCTCCATGTTCTGGATGGCTTTAATGTAATGTAATATGTTGTGGTGTTGATGGAGCAAAGTGCTGTTCTGTATCTATTGCACTTGAGGTCAGAAATGGTTACTATAGCTACTGGACCAGGTAAAACTAAGATTCTCAGTACTATTTGGTGAATATATTGCATATGATGAGTAGAATTGAGAGTATTCTTACTTAAACAAGGTATAAAAAGAAAGAGTGATGACAGGTTTGAGATTTGCATATGCCAGTTGTGCTGGTGTAGAATCTCAGGACAGGAAAATGTCTGCAAAAACGGTTTCTTATCTAATTTACATGATGAGTACTTACATTTTAGCAGACTTCAACCGATGCAAAGGTAAACTCAGCACAGTTGTTTGTTTTAAGATGGACTTTTTTCCATTGAATTTGAAGATGATACGAGAAGGGATGACCCAATATGTGTTTGTGCGTGTGTCTGCGTCACTGCACTTAAAAACATGTGGTATGTGAGTTCTCTGTGTGGAGCACTGCTCATGTCAGTTAGCCTCACTCACAAGCAAGTGTTGAAATTCAGCAGTGATTTGTTTGTAAAAAAAAGTTAAAAGAGTTATTTGTAATAAACCCTTAAGTCTGCTTGTGTTCTCTCTGTTCGTTGATGGCAAGGTGGTTTGTCTATGTGGGATGATGAAAACCCATTCATTTACTCTGAATCAGTAGTTGCAGTAACTCATCTTAAGTAAAGTCTTTGAGTCTTTTTGATTTTAAAATAATCAACACCTTCTCTCTGAATCCGGGCCGCCAACTTCACGATGAGTCACGAAACCACTGACCACAGTCTTGTACGCAACATCCTCAATGACGGCTTTGATAGGGTCTTCTCAGCTTGTCTCAAGTGGCAGTGGGTCTTCTTCTACTTTCTGGTTGGGGCCATGAGGAAGTCGTTCGCTCCAGTAGTTGACCTGGTCAAAACTGTCAGAGCACGGCACATCTGTTTTCTCGTCTCGAGCTATTATCGGGAAGTCATGGTCAACCATCTCGCAGAGAAGCCCAAAGCTGAGAGGGAGACAGAGAGATGTTTACAAATTTTAAGCATAACTCAGATGTCAAACATCTGTACACACATGTGTCCAGAGTCAAATCTAATGAATGTAAATCAAATGAAACAGAGAATAAAGCTTACGAGGAGATATTGGTTTTGGCATGCTCCTGTATCAGCTCTCCCTTGGGATTGACAGTGAAAATCCTGTTCAGAGGAACGCCCACCTCCTTATAGGAATATACATCCTGAAATCACACATAAACAAACAATTAAGTAAGAGGTACCAACAGGATACAGAGAAAGTACCTGCTTGTGTCATGTGCAGCAGACTCACTGTAGCTCTGTTGCCAAAAGCAGCGTAGAAAGGTTCAGTGTTGGGGTAGAACAGCTGCTTGATGTCTGTGAGGCACTCAATCTTAAACCTTTCTGGCTTCTTCTCAATCACCTCCCTACACAACATGGCACAACATCAAAACACATTTTACACCTCCACTGGAAAGACCTTTAAGTTTATCATGCAGTTGGGTTTTGAAAAGTAAAAGCATGAAAATCCCTCATATATATATATTTAGCCAATTGCTTCAAGAATCTAAAAACAATATATTGTGTCATTTTGGTCAAAAACATAATTGATAAATACAAAATTGAAGTAATTTTTATTCAATACTGTTAAATATTTTCAGTTGGCTCTAAGGCCATATGAATTCTGAATACTCCAGTGTAGCATTTTTGTAAATGTGGTGTGTATGTGACCTGTGCAAGGCAGAAAAAAGACTGCTTGGACTGAGCAGCACCGGGCCGATTGGCAGCATGGTACCCCTCTCATTGACCCAGTGCAGGTAGCCTCGTGTCATATCAGCCATGCCAATGGCCCTCGCTGAGCAGTACATGAATTTATATCCATTCCTGTGACAGAGCGAGAGACACAAAGAGAGAGCTTGTACTTAGCTGTGCCCTCAGATTTAAATAAGGAATCATTACAATGATGTCATTACATATATTTCAGTTAACGAGGGGTAGGCAACCACAGCATGACACAATTGGCCTGCAGTAACTTCAGCCATGGCACAAGCAATAACTGTGCAAGAGAGTATTTTGATGTTGAGCGCCCTCTTGTACAAATAAAAAAATGTCTCTTTATATTTAAAAAGGTTACCGACCCATAATCTGATTTAGCCAGATTGCCTTTTACAAACTGCAGTCTGGACCCTGTGTGCAAACTGTAAAGTACTACTCACTGGCTGACTTTGTGGTAGAGCCGTGCGATACCCTGGTGGGTCCAGTCTTTACCCAGTGTGGGGAGGATGTGACCCAAAGTGTCTGACCTACAACGTGACACAAGAGAGGCAACATCTTCTGATCAATACAGACACACTTAAAGAGACAAACCACCAACACCAAATCTTTGTAGAGCTTCACATTTACTGGTGAAAAGTTGAAACTGAGCGGCTCTCTGCTGGAGCTTGGTTTGTGAAACTCACATTGGAGAATAACCGTGACAACGAGACTATCTCTATATATTGCTTTCTTTTACCTGGTGATGGTACCGTCTATATCCGAGATGACTATCTTGTCATCCCAGCTCCAAAGATAGATTGTGCCATGGCAACGACAGGTGCCCTGATACTGAGTGGTCACACTGAACACCACATCATTCGGACCTTCCTTCAGCTGCAGGCTGGCCTGTAAAAACAAAAACACACACACATACCACAGATTGAAAAAAGAAAGGTAAAAACAGTGTTCTAGACTCATTTTACACATGTAAAGAATGCATGCAAAAACACAACAACGTTTGGGGTATTCGTCTTAACACAATTTTAGAATAAGACCTTTCAATTAAAGATACCACTTAATGTTGACAATTATCTTTCATTCCAGTGTTTGCAGTGATAGAGTCTGTAATCCATAAAGCCACGTTTCCATCCAGTGTGACCATTTTGTGATTGAGAGACTGGTCTAAAGCAGATACAATATCCATGTGTGTTAACTAAGCAACAGGTAACTTTGACTACATTCTAGATGCAACATAGTTTGAAATATGAAATACGTTGGTACATAAAAGCCATGAACTGCCTTGTCTGCATTTTTTGTACTTATCAAGGTTAATAAAACCAACAGTAATGATATATACCAGTTGCTCAGAGGTGAGCCGAAGAGTCTTCTTATAACAGATAGTGCCAGAACACAGAAGGAGCTCTGACTGGCAAGATCCTGGCGCCTGATTGGACGATCTGTGGTCTTCATCACTAGAGGATGACTCATCCTTCATTCTGAAAAATCCAAGACAACCGACTTGGTTGAAACTTTGAACAGTGTTGCAAATGGGAGTGTTGAGAGAGAAATATAGTGGATTTAAGAGTGAGAACAAAAAAGTTGAAGTTACCTGTTTTCTGAGGGCATAGTGAGAGAGTTCTCTCCACTGTCTCCTGCATCTGTCACTGATTCCTGTGCACAGATGTCAAAGATCACAAGTGGTTTAATTAATCAACTGAAACATGTGAGGCTGCCAGTCTTCGTCGCTCTCATTTCTCCTATCCGACACTCTTTACTGTGCAGATAATATAGACAAAAGCGCATTAATAATGTGATTATTGCTGCACTCACTGATTTGGAGTCGCTGTTCCGGCTCCTCCATGAGAACCACCAGCGTCCTCCTTTCTTTGGCATCTTCTCCTTCATGATGTTCTCCACTGAGGCCTGGAGACAACCATGCACATACAACTCAAAACTGACTGAAAATGTAACTCAAAACTGATAGAAAAAACTCGAAACAAAGTGAAGTACAAAACATAGGTGAACCCATAAACAAATGTAAAGATCATTAATGAAAATCACACACAACTCCAACTATAATTCACCAAAATGAAGGCAAATACAGTTGAATTTTCAATGGCACGCAAACACAAAAAGAGAAATGGTTTCAAAGTGACACCTGAAAGGAAGAGACTGAAGATTGTGACTGGATCAGTGGGGGAAATGCACCAAGACACACCACAAGGAAGAGTAGAGACGTGGTTGCCGGTGGTTAAAACTGATGGTAAAAAATCAGACAGACAAAGACATGCCCTGACCAACACTCAAGCAAAGCAAGAAAACTTCATACATGTTGGGATGCGCCAAACAGACCAGGGAGGCAGTATGAGAAGAGGCCAAATGCAGAAAACACGTAACTCAAACACCAACACTTGGTACAGAGACAGTTAGGAGACAGAAAATGTGTAAATAAAATGGAAAAAATTTAGGAGGGGGATAAAGACATGGTATTATTAAAGTGTTAAGAAAACAGATTTCATATTTCACTGTGGTATAAGACAGGCAGCTTTAATGTGAGCTTCCCCGTCTTAGTATCAATCAGCTTCTTCCACTGGAGTAAGTATAAATAATCAAATGAAATCAGTTATCAGTTATTGTACAACAATAACTGAAAAGTTAGAATTTGTATTAATACGACTGCCAGAAACAAATGTGAACACACATCATCTGGTAGCATTTGCTTTACGTTTTTCATACAAATAAAGACATAGACACTGGCAATTGACAACACTGAACTGACACATCTGATTAAGGATAATTATTAATGATTCATAATTGCGAAATGCTGGGAGTACACAGGAGAAAGTGATGCGGGAAGTTGGGGAACAATTAAGATACCAAACACTACCCAATTAATTAATGATAGTATAATCAAATTGAAAAAGTTTAAAAACTTAATATAGTTCTTTTGAAATTCCAAATAATATTTATGTACTGTATCATTTTACCCTGAAGGACAGAAATGTTGTAGCCACAACCGTTTCATTTTATCACCACAATAAAAAGAAAGAGGACATCACAAAATGGAAAGGAACTGGGGCTCGAGGCCTTGGTCAGGATCAAAAGCAACATAAAAAAAAAAGCCTCTTCATGTACTGGTGAAAAGAGCTCCACACACACGACAGAAACTATGACACAAGGCAGATCACTTTTATATGATAGATGAAAAAAATAGTGTAGCATATAATAGTGTATAAAAATAATAAACATAAACGCTGGTTGAATGTAACTGTACTGGACTGCCTACAATTTGAGGCATTTGTGCTTGACTTGAGCTTTTCTACGTTGTACTAAACAGCTACTTAATTATATTTCAGAGAGAACTATTTTAGTTTATTGCATTTATCTGACAGCTGTAGTGACTTAGTAATTTTGCAGATTTAGATTTTAAATACAAAAGATTACAAAAAAAAGAACTACAGTATAAAAATGCTGACACGATTACTTTTATGTTTGGTACTTTTCGTAGATTTTGGTAATACAACTGGTTACAACTGGTTAATTCAAGTTAAATATAAATGAGAACTTCTCCAACCACTGAATTATTGAACTCATAACATAAAACATAAATATGTATGTATTACTGTGGCGGTCTTACCTGTGGCAGTGGTTTCTGATAGACCTGCATGGCCAACATGACAGGAGCCGCCGTGTTCCAGTTGTAGTACCTGCAATAGATAAAGGAGGGCACTATAAGCGCTTCTTTACACCTTAGTGAGACAAAGACATAGATATATATATATTTACATACATATCCTATTGTCTAGTCTTTGTGCTAACTATGCTCACTAGTACTGGCTTCATCTTTTTTACATCTCTACAGCCAAGAGAGAAATGCTGATCCTTTCATCTTCCTTCAGGCAAGAAATAAAATAAGCAGATTTCCCAAAATATGTAACTATTTCTTCGAAAGCTAAATTAGTATTGCAGCATGATGCAGTTTTTATGAGAATCACAGTTCATCAGCAATACATACTTGCTTCCTATCTTGACCACCAGGTTCGGGTCATCGATAAGAGAAGGGTTTTCAGAGAACTGCTGGTAGGAAATTGCCCTCTCCTGGAACTGCTCTGTGGCATGTGACACACACACACACACACACACACACACACACACACACACACACACACACACACACACACACACACACACACACACACACACACACAGATTGACAGATGTGTTTGAAAACTTTAAAAGTCAACAGCGCTGTAACCTTGTCATTGCCTCCTTGCACATTCCTTCTCCTACCTCTTGTGATCTCGCTGTTGTCCGTGAGTCCTCCGCACAAAGATATTGCGACATGAGGCAGGTCCCCTACTTGGTCGGACAAGCTGTCTACGCCACTGTCCATCCCACTGCTACCGACTGACTGTGGGGACTGGTTAGCGCTCCGCACTCCCATCATCATCATCATCTCGGAGTCCACTCTCAATGAGCTACTGCCTCCGTCACTGAGGAAAGTGAGAAGCACAGACATCTCTAAAAAATATTGTTGTTACGGTGGAGGTCAAAGAGACACCAGCCTGACGTGCCTTAAAGTAACTTAACAGTTTTGAAAAGCAACAACTTTAATGTCAGCTAACTACGGGGACCACAATTATTTAGGTGTTTACAGTAAACCACAACATGAAGATGAATCTGTTCAGACTGCACCATGCATACCCCATAAAAAACTAAAACTATTTAAACTAACTATTCTTATTGTTTATAAATGTAGCACTCAAAGATTAGGATATTTGATCCAGTTGATGAACTTTCATGAATTAGTCTTTTTTTTCTTCTCGTACCAACGTGTTCGAATGTAATCATTGCAAGTCACTTTGGATAAAAGCGCCAACTAAATAAATGTAATGTAATATAATCCAGTGACGGCTAACTATGGCCATATATCACAAATATTGTCAAAAGGTCGAAGACAAGACCTCCATGGTGACCATCACAGGGTAAATTACATCACGTGAAAGCTCTTTATAGGTGTGTGTATTTGGACTTAATATGTTTTGCACTTACATAAAGCAAACATGCACAAACATGTTACGTATGTAAATGTTTGTTACTGAACCTTTTCGGGAAGTACAGAGCAGCTACTTCAGGCTCCAGCTGTGTAATGTCGTCCAGGTATATACCATCAGCACCAAGGTGTTGGCTTCTCTTTTCTAATAAGAGAAAATATTACACATTATCAGTAGCATGATAAGAAAGCACATATACACGTTATGTTCCTCATAGACTGACTTGTGTCCTCTTTTCAACATTTGTGTAAAACATGTCTCACTCCATAAGCGCACGTTTGTTAATGTTACTTAAAATAGAGAACTTATACCTTTCCTCTTAGATGGCGAATCTGTTCTTCTAATGGGACTTCCTCTATTTTCACCTTCATCTAGATGATCAAGAAGCATCCTGGGAGACACCGAGCAGGCTGCTAAACCCTCCATCTCTGGACACGATGGCCCAACAATATCCACCTCTGTCACTAGAGAAACCAGCAAGTAAAGAATCAATTGATGCATATAAAACAAGCTCATGGGTTACCAGGATATACTGATACGTGAGGTTAACGTTCTACAATCACTTAGTTTACAAATAGGCTGTTTTGGTCATTTATGATTCATCCACGGAAATGCTAACACGTCTCAGAAATCACATTTGCGAAACATGCGGAAAACACCCACTAGAGGTCGCTAATGTGCAAGTGTATGACAGAGAGACGTTAGCAATACATAAAGGTGATGAGTAAAAACACAGGTACATCATTCTTTTAATATTTTAGGCTTTTAGAGAATACTTTGCACATTATCATCATGTTTCCCTCCCCTAGAGCTGCCATGCTCACCTCCAGCCCTGTCCTCAGTCTGAGCGGGTAGGACCACTCCGGCGCCATGTTTTCCTTCCTCCGTGTCCTTGTCCCTGTCGTGAGCAGGAGTCTCCGCTGGCTGGGGAGCATAGAGGGTGAAGGAGGGGGGTCCGGTGTCACTGATGGCTCTGAAGTGAGTGCTGGCAGACACTGGGATGGAGACTGCTGAGAGAGGGTCCTGCTTCTGGTGGGAAGTCAAGAAGGACGGCTGTGAAAGAGAAAGGGAGATGAAATTTACGTAAAAATTACTTTTTTGAAATTTTATAGTTGGTTGGTTTTATGGTTTAAGGTTTATTTCCTGAAGAAAAAAATCTTGAATTTCTGCTGATAACTGCTGATTATATTATTAATGTTAAGCAATAAACTGTAAAGGTGCTGGTTGGCGGACTGTTGTGCTAGCAGTTTCCCGTCTTTATGCTAAGCTTAGCTAGCAGGCTTTCCCCAAAAAAAATCGAACTTTTCTTTTAATGACTGTAAATTATGTACAATACTAATGTGTAGAACCAAAACAACATGCATATTGTTTTGAAATCTGAATAAAATACATAGACCTGCTGAGGTGCTTTCTGCTGTGTGTGCATACCTGAGCAGCTTGTGGCAGCTCCCCCCAGGTCCACAACATTTCCGGGTTGTCTTTCTTTGGATTAATTAGCTCTGAGTCGCTCTTTGGTGTTGACGACCGAGAATCGTCGGGGCTGCTGGGAAAGTGAAAAATACTTTTATCCATTTGTAGTCTATATTTTAACAGATGAAGTACCTTCAACATACCTACTATAATCGAAATCCTTATATACAATGCATATTTAATAATGTTTTAATACTGTATCAATTTCTTGCAAAACCTTTTTTTTTAAAATTAATAATGCATAATTTATTTTCCAGTATTCAGAGAGGGTAAAATTGTAGGTGATACCTAACATGGGTGGAGAAGTGAGAAGTCTTCTGAGGACAAGAGATCGACAGACCACAGGGTGGAGGGATGGAGAGAGAGTCCTTAATCATGTGACTACAGAAAGATAAGACATAAAGAGCCACAACACACACAGAAAAAAGACCGACAAAGACACAGAAAGATAGATTGCAAGACAGTGAGTCATGATTATATCAACTCAAAATTATTAAACATGCTTTGTACAAAATGAACAGAAAAAAATGAACTGAATGGAGGATATGAAGAGAAGTTTATCATAAAGTGTGTATCTCAATGTTATTTGTATCAAAGTAATACCTCTGTGAATGGATCCAATCTGTGCTGTGGTGTGTGTGCGCGTTGGCTGTAGACCCTTGATCACCATACACAGGTCTGAACACAAACGCACACAAGCAGGGAGATGTCACTCATATACACACTTTACTTCACAGCCTGTGCTCACACCTTACATTATAAATACATGGTATCTCAGGATGTCCGAATAAAGTACAACAAGTGGTTTTATTTATGCTCAATCTCTCATCCTTACTTTGGAAAAATACATTTGCAGTCTGTTTGACTGTAACCACACATAGTACAGTATTTAACATAGCATCAGGAAGATGTCCTTAAATGTTTTGGGAATTTTCCCATTTTAGCATGTGGTTGACTTCCCATAAAAAAAAGCCACACTGTGGGAACGAATCCCTTCACAAACAGAACTGTTTTTTTAAAAGGGCTCCACACACACACACACACACACACACACACACACACACACACACACACACACACACACACACACACACACACACACACACACATCCAGTACAGAAATTCTCGATCTGTCCTCAGCATTTAATTTGAGAGATCAAAAATAGCAGGAACATCCTTACTTTTACAGGTGCCAATATCTTGTCCATAACATGATATTGGACCTGGTGATGGTGCTACATAATGAGTGAGGATATGGTCAAAGTCAATATAACTAATCTTGAAGGGGACATGATTGTTTGTACAACTTCCATGGCATCAATCCAATAACTGTTGAGATATTTCGGTCTGGCCTCGAGGCGTCTCCATTCCAACCCACAAAACAACACAGCTATAAATGGACAAATTCCAATTTGTCCATTAATAGGATGTCCTCAGGTTTTTGTAATTCCATATTTTATGATCATTGTGTTTTTCAGATTGCTGAAACAACAATGAACATCATTCATGCCTGAAAGACATAAACAAACTTGGCAGTGATTTATCTGCTTAACAAACATAAACAACTGATGAAGGTTCTTCACCACAGCAATGAAATAATGTTACTGGCATTTAATAATCTCTGTCTGTGTGTCTGTCTTACTCTATCTTGCTCTTTGACGCACGCACACACACACACACACACACACACACACACACACACCAACAACATACCAACAAAATGATCACGGTCACAAGTGCTTTTATGTCAATTCGTAAAGCCTGAACTGAAACACACAATCAAACAATCTGTCACTTGTACACACACACACACACACACACACACACACACACACACACACACACACACACACACACACACACACACACACACACACACACATACACACCTGTCGTCACTAGCTCTGTCCTCATCCGAGCTCAAGTCAATAGTAAACATATCTTGGTCCTCCGAGAACTCTTCCCCGCTCTCCTCTCTCCTCCCTCCTCCTCCTCCGCCGCCTGCTTCTGGTCGTGTCTTCCTCCTTCTCTTTTTCCTCTTCTTCATCATACCGCCATCACTTTGCTGCGGTCCTAGGCTCTGGACAGGGAGTGAGCCGCAAGGCATGATGTCTATGTGATGTGATAAAGTGGCACAAAAACTGTTAAAAAAAAAAAGCCCACACACAAATGCCCAAATTTCTTTTTCCCACAGGGCCTACCATGATGACGAGAACTGCGCCTGCCTAACTGGGACTCCATTAACTCCGCCCCTGTTGACATGATGGGTGACGTGGCTAGGTAGGATGGAAGTATTTCCTGTCAACATAGAAATGAACATTATCACACAAAGTCATTGATATGGTCAAAAATCATGATTAACTTCCTACTCAAACTGAAATCAAGCGTATTTGGTTAAAGTGGAGTAAACTTTTAACCACAAATGTAAACATGCTGGTGCTGCTGGGAGAAAAGACAATGATGAATGTTTCAACAACATTGTTTTGCAATCGGTGTAATATCCACATCGTTGAGATAGATATGACCTTTCTCGGAGCCGAGCAGCTTGGATAAAACATATTGTGAGCATGTGCATGTGGTATACACATATGCATATCATATTTTTCCACAATCTGTTTGGAATTTGGGTTTGAGCTCAGATTAGTGAAATCACACAGATTCACAGTATCACCACAATAGGACATAAAGAGACAAAAATAAAGAGATAAAGAGATAATCCAAAGAGTGCAGACTGACACGTGCCTCGCAGAGCACGTTTCCTGACACGGTCCAGAGAAAGGGACAGTACGCCAAGTCACAGCTCATCTGCTGACAAATCCACGTTGCCCGTGACGCATACTGCATAATACAGTTTGTTAATATTTCTGTTTACACTGCAAAAATAAATGACATGGTGTAAATACTATTATTATTAGAGAACCCCACTGAGAGAGAACCAACAAATTCAGATATTCAGAGAACATTTCTGAAGTCTTAAGCTACAGATTGATTTCTGTTGGAACGTGAACATTTATGTCACCTGCGCAGGGTTGAATACACAAGCTGCAACAAATCCTCATATTTAACGTCACCCCCCCGAGGAACATAGAGAGAGAGTAAAGCGAGGTGTGGTAGAAGAAGCTTAGACGATTTGGCTGGATGCCAAATAGTTCCTTAAAAATATTTTTGGTCTTTTTCCATTCAAAACGGTGAGACAATAACTGTGAGAGACAGACATAGCAAAAACACTGAGGGAAGATAAATCATGTGATACTGAAACAGAACATACTATGCAATCCTCACGCTGCCATATCTGGCAGTATTTCATCTGGTGCGTGTTTGTCTGTGCTTTAGTCCTGTACAGTAACGTTTCTATGACTGCTTAGCCCAGTCCGTGGGCAACCGACTACAGGGAAGGTGAATTTGGCAGAGCTATAAATAGCCCTCTGGTAGTTTACCGCTCTGTGGAGGAAAAGTTAGGCCAAGGATTTCGACAGAGGGTCCAAACAGTGAAACAGAATCATTCTCAATGTTTGTTTGAATTAAATTAACATACTTTATTTTCCCATTCATTAAGGACTGGGGCATTACAATATTGTTGCAGGACACACTCAAAAGAGCACCAATGGGACGACTGTTGGAGAAATACTCCCAGACAGTAAATCGTGAAAGCAGAATTAGAGAAATGTAATTCCTCAGATTAGGAATTAGATTTTCTCAGATTACGAATTATTCCTCTTAATTCCTAACTGGGAAACATAGCCAACTGTAGTCATGCTCACCACTGATCCGTGTTTCCTTCAGAGCAATGCTTCCCCTCTTGCCCCTGACTCTCCAACTTCCCATGAATCCTCGCCTATCATTTTACAGTCAGTTGTCAACACAAAACTAAATGTTCCCAGTTAAAATTAGTTTCTGATGTATTTCTATTTGTGCTGCACATACTTCCATGTAACATGATATATTACTGTTGCAGATAATGCTATTTTAATGGGACTTTTGTTTTGTTTTTTGAACAGTTTATGAAATCCTGTGCAATTCTAGTTTAACTTCTAAGTTCTACTTTTGAAGATTTGAGCAAAACGCTGACCAAAGACTATGACCTAGATTGGATGCTTGTCAAGTACTTTTATCGTATTTGTTAATACACAACCAAGATACGATTGACATTGAAGAATGAAGGGATGAATGAGTTACTGTGTGTGTTTTCTGTTTGCATACTTCATACTGTACCATTCCATATATTGTAGATGCATATTTTTTTGTTGTTGCGACCTTGTGTGCTACTAACAGCAGTGCAGGTCACATGATCATGAATAAAACATTGGAAAAAATATCCACTGTGGCTACTGGCTAACCTTTAGCAATGCATAGGAAACATTATGTAACAACATGTAGCTCAGTTATTGTCCGGTATGAAATATCAGACAACAAGTAAACAAGAAGTGCCACAAGTAAACAGACCTCTTGCTCCCTCTTGTTCTTCATCTTATATTTCAGCTGATATGCTAAAGTCTTTATCTATATCTGTACAAACAGAAAAGTTGTTTCCCAAAATTTCAAAAATAGACCATATGTCCTTTGCCTCGTAAAGTCATCCATCATTCTGCTAGTATCTGTTTTTCACAGATTACAGATTCAGATTTTAGATTAAATATGATGCGTCTGGGCTTGTCTGACCAGGAATACCAGAGATCTAAATCAACAACAACAACATGTATTTGCAGATTCATCAATAAGTGGAGGAATCAAAATTACCACAATGCAAGTGGGCAAGTACTGACTAGTATCCTTTACCAATCAAATTCAAACACTTTGTAGTTTATTTTTGCTCAGCCTGCACGTCCAACCTAGATTTCAGAGTTATGTTCCGTCCTATATTTGTTTGTGTTAACTGACTGAGAGTAATGACTCTGTGAATTATTATTACTCACCCTTGTGTTCTCAGTCTCTTCGACAAAGAAGGCCTCTCCATTCTCTCCTAGCTTCATCTGCAAACTTGCTGGCTCTCCATTAATTTCTATGTCCACCTGCAGGAGGAAATAATAATCCTTAAAATGAACATGCTTTAAACCACAATGACATGAAAAGAAATACATCAGTTTAGGTTTTTGAGTTGACATATTCAGTAACTGTTAGTTCTGTAAACATGTAGTCCATCTCAAGTCACAGACAGCAACTACTGTAGTTTTGTGTGTGCCACTTTTAACTCACCCGCGAAGATATACAAATGCACACATACAGTACTCAGTGCTGGGAGTGATGTACTGGCACTTTTACTGTACTGTAATGCAGCATTATTATGCATTACGGTTTGATTTTCAGCTCGTACAACATGGTTTCTGGCCGGCTGAAATACCTTCTCTGTGTTACATGTTAAAAAAAAAAAAAGAAAAAATCTTTTTTTTATTGATTTTACAAATAATTCTACACGTACAATTTGTAGTATCTACACATTTGTTATTTGCATTCGCTTTGACGCTGTTGTGCGAGTAACAGCCCTTGACAAAACTACATTGGACATGCAGATGCAAAAGAAAAGAATTTGAGTGAAAGTGTGAGGGATGCAGCACACTATAATCTCACCACTTTTTCACGAGACCGCAGCACACCCATCTTGCCAAAGCGTACGTGGAAGGGGGAGCACTGCAGGGAGCCATCGGGCTGCTGGACCACGATGACATCTATACATCCAGACAGTGTTGCAGGGTTGAGTCCTTTGTAGAGCTCCTTGACCTGCACAAAAACCTGGCCCGCCAACTGCCCCACATAGTTCATGGTCTGTAACTGGACACAGACAGGGAAGGAAAGAGGGAGGGATAGCTTTGGTTGATTACTTTCCCACAGAGAATGTCCATACAATTAGGTTGTATGTACATTTGCACAGCAACACACTCAGCCAGGACAAATCACCTTCAATGGACCTATTGACTGTCAGGGATCAAACTCACAACAGATGAGCTGTTTTGTGTTAGGCCTTGCTGCCACATTACAATGCATTATTGATCCAGTGACTGCCCGCCCCACACACACCAGCCAACCTGGCAGTCTTAGCTAAAACCATAAACAATGGTGCAGTATTCTTGCGTCGTTGCTAAGCGTGATCTTTGTGATTGGTATGTGGGTGCACGGATGGGAAAACATTCGGCTTTTCATAAAAATAAAGAAAAAATGGTTTGTACATTTCTGTAATGCAAATGCACTCGATGGGTCAAGAGTAAGCATGTGGTGCTGTTCCCGTCTCTCTGATCCACAGCCTCTTTGCTCCCTGTCTAGAATGCCAAACACGGCTCTGGAGAGAGACACAGACTGGGAAATGCATTCACTGAGCTGCAAGGCGGGTGGTTTTTTGATTTGTTGATCAGAGAGAGAGAGAGAGAGAGAGAGAAAGAAAGAGAGAGAGAGAGAGAGAGAGAGAGAGAGAGAAAGAGAGAGAGAGAGAGAGAGAGAGAGAGAGAAAGAGAGAGAGAGAGAAATATAAAATACATTCAGCGTAGAAATCTATAGAGACTGTTTATACTTAATTAATAAGTCGATAATTCATTATTTTATACGAATGCTTAATATATGTAATTCTTTACAATGTATATGTTGGATACATTTTACACCAGCTATTGGTCCTATGGGAGCAACTCCAGTTATGACATCAATAAGAGTTTGTGGATTATTTTCTTTTTTTTGTACATTGCAAAATATCTAAAGCAACTTTCAACTATTGTGCAATGCAACAAAATCATTGATGTGCCTGATTATTTATTCATAACTGACAGCTACTGAAGCCTCAAACAAGGGTGAAAGCATTGCTAATGTGCCATATCAGAATTTGCTAAATGAGTTGGATGAACTTTATTCAAATGAAAAGGAAACAACGCACTAAGAAGAAAGAATGAAAAGTGAGGACATCAAGATTTGGAAAGAAAGAGAGAAAGAAAGAAAGGCAGCTAAAAAGGCAGAAAGAGAGGATGAAAAGAATATGAGAAAAAGAGAAAAAGGACAAATGTATACATAGGTACAAAGTATCATCACGTCTTATCTCCAAACAAACTGCTCGTTCAAATCTCCACCTGCCAACTGTTTGTGCTGACTCAGATACAACCACCCCAACACCCAAGCACACACACACACACACACACACACACACACACACACACACACACACACACACACACACACACACACACACACACACACGCATACACACATGCATACACACACACATACACACACACAATCACAGCGTGCAGAGGAGACAGATGGCTCTATATTTTGGCAGACCATGTGAGAACATTAGAAGGACAAAAATGATTTGTTAACACCCATCAATTACTGTTAATCTCTCACTAATGACCCAGCATTATTCTGTTGTACATCAGATCCGAGTGTGCCACTTAATCCCAACACTAGACTTGTTCACACCCGTTCGCTACAGCTACACAACGCAACACAAAACACAGCAACACTGTTGTTAAACCAATGAATACACTGTCCAGAATTGGTACCTCTGCTTACATCACATCAAAGTATGTTTAAAGATGGCTTTATGGTTTACAAAAATACGAAAACATCAGTTAGGTGACATCTAGGTGTGCAAATAGCTTTGTTTTTTATATTCACTTTCCACAGCAAAGTCTCAAGTAGTTTGAAATAAATTGTTGACATAGAGGTCTGTGGACCGTAACCAAGACACTTCTTTTGGAATATAAAATGTTTTTCAATGCTATTAATACGAAGATACTTGTCTGGTTTATTAAATACCACAGCAGTGAAATTATTTATGGTTTCTGTTTTGAAATTTGGGTGCATTAACCCTTTAATCTCTAAGACGTATTACTCAAGAACTGGGAGTGGGACTCATTCACAGTGATTACATAATGTTTGACCCCTTGTTCTTCATGTTATTTGTGTCACAAACACACACACATGCACTCATTTATGGACATGCCATAGATCTGATATCACTGTCAACATGGACCACGTGCAAACACACGGGACCATTGACACACACACACACACACACACACACACACACACACACACACACATACACACACACACACACACACACACACACACACACACACACACACACACAAAGCTTTGGCCAGTCACCCAGCCAATCACAATGCTTCTCCATTATGTAATAGCCAATCACGAGACAACGCATATATTCAACGTAATGCTATTTCTTGTACTACGACAGGAAGGGAACCTTAACTGATGTTATTTCTGAGGCGAGTGAGCAGCCACACTCAAACCCCACAGAGGCTTTTATATTCAAAGTTAGTCAATGTCAAGCAGACAGAGATCCTCACATGTGAACAGGCGGACAGAGGTAACCGAGAAGCTGGAGGATGTACAGACATAATTAAATGTGTCTGGAGCAGCAGTCTGACACTTTGGGATCACTAACACAATCAAATGGCTTCAAGGGCAATCGAAGATCTTTTTCTTGTCTTGTTTATTTGTAATTATGTCTGATCACATCCTCAATAAATAAAACATAAATAGAAGGGCATGTGTTTTTGTTGACATGAAGACGCCTCTGTTGAAGCTGAATTATACACGAGACAGACATGGGCTTGTGATTGTAGTAGCATGTGTGGCCTGTGAGGCGACATGTAAACATCTGCACACGGGGTGAGGCTCTGCACCGGATCTCCATTCAAACAGCGGCAGGTTATTTTACGGAAAACCGACGTTCAAGCCTTTAATGACCAAATACTGAATATATATATATACACATGCTATTGCGATGTGTAATATTCTACCAACGTCCGGTTATTGTACAATCCAGCGATCCTACTTACAGTACTTATTGATTTCGCTTTTCGCTCCGAAATCTTTCCGCCATCCAAATGTCCCGGCAGCACGTCCTCTGCAGTGTTAGTCCGCTACGTGTCAGCCTTCAGACCAAACATTGTGTGTAACGCTTTCCCGACGTCTTCAACCTGCCGTCTCCGCTCGAGGCTGCTTCGCTATTTAAACTACTCTTAAAATATTCCTCCCACCGCCACCGGACTGCAAATACAGACCGATCTGATTGGCTGAGGCGGCAATGACGTCACACAAGCGTGACAGAATATTTCCCTCCTAAAATCAATTAGCTCATGCATTAGGCTTAACTATGATTTATAGTTATACTATTCGTGTATTTTCTGTTTTCTAATATTGTTCTATCAAGGATTTATAGGTTGCTTTTAGATCACCTAACGCATTTTAAAGAACTCCTGTTGCCATGTTGTGGCTGTGTTCATTCCTCACCCAGCATGACACCTGTCACTTAGGCTTGAACTAATAGGGAAGAGCTCTCTCGTGGACTATTTGACTTTCTGGAAAAGAGCTGCAGGACATTTGGTCCAATGTTTATGGATCAACAACGTACCAACATTTACACCTGCAGACCAGAACCATTAAGACCTTTTTTTTTTTATTAATTATGTATTTCATTCATAATTACAAATTACTTTTGTTGATTATTAATGACTTATTAACTATTTGGATAGCAAATACTCAAGAGCCAAAATAGATTCCTCTCTCATTACTCTAGAGAGAAGACTAAACAACATGTGAAACCCCACATAGCAAAACTAGATGATGTAGCAACACATTTACAAAACATATAAAACAATCTTAGATTACAGAGAGTACAGCAGTACATGTTTGGGCATTTTCCTGAATGTATAACTGAGAGAAGAGTGACAGTAAACAATGGTGTGTTATTATTTTAAAGCAATACAAGTCTATTATGTGAAGCAGAGAAGCCCAGAATAGCGATGACATTCAGAAGACTTGAAAGTAGTTGTGCAACGTACAAAATGTGTCTCAGTTTTCAAAATGTAAATCTGCCCGGCTGCCCTGAGAACATTGAGTCCAGACTAATATATTGTTCTTAGTATGTTTTGATCCCCAAATAGCAGGCTTAACGCAAATTAAGAATGTTAAGCATGAACTGATTTTAAATAAGTAAATATCACAAGTCATTAAACTGTTTTGATGTTGAAATCCCATTTACCTCACCTCTGCATCCGCTCCACTTTGGCCACAACTGAAGGGAATAGTTCAAGATCTTGGAAATACACTTGTTGGCTTTCTCGCTGATGCTGTTGGATGAGTTGATTGCGACCACTCTGAAACGAGAGTGTATCCATCATCTCATCTGACTCTCAGCGAGAACGCTCAAACTATCAAACTATTCCGAAGAGATGAAAATATCAATGTGATGTGACACATATTGACCTCTACTGATACAAGGTTACACGGTTTTTATTTGTCATTGTACGAAAGGGTTACACAACAACATGTTGATTGTAGTCCCAATTTACTAGGAAGGAAAGACAAAAATCTATATTATTTATGGAGGGTGGAGGATGAATCTAGGAGTCTCACAGCCAGAGGAAAGAAGCTGTTTTGAAGTCTGGTGGTTCGGCAGCTGATACTCTATCTCTTTCCAGACGGCAGCATGGTGAGCAGGTTGTGGCTGGGGGGATTATTGTTAATATCCCCCGTGTCTGTTTGCAGGCCCTCCTGTCCTGGGCCGTACACATCCCATGCCACTTTGTAATGTTTGCAGTCAGGATGCTTTCTCTTGCTTCTGTGAAAAAGTTGACAAGAACTCTACACGAGAATTTAGCCTTCTTAAATTTCCCTAAGAAAAACAGCTGTTCATGAGCTTTCATCAGCAGGATGGAGATACGTAAGGGCCACGTCAGGTTGTTTGTGATGCTTATTACCAGGAACCTAAAGCCGCTCAGCTTCATTGATGGAGACGGGGCGATGCATCTTCGACTCCTTTTTTATATAGTCAGTAATCAGCTCCTTGGTTTTACTGATGTTGAGCAGGAGGTGGTTCTCTGAGATCCACTCTATGATATGTTGACGATGTCAGTGAGGACATCAGTTAGCTGCTTGGCGCATGTTCTTCTCCATGTTCTAGTTCACAACCTGGGATGTTATCAGGCCCAGCATCTTTACTCATATTCACTCTTCTCTGGGTTTTCCTCACAACCGCTGTGCTCTGGAGACCGAGCAGACTTGACAGCTGACTCTTTGTTGAGGAGCGAGAATAAAAGGTGGTTGACTCATTTGTCAACGTGGCCTCACACATGTTGGTGAAACTCCTACGTTTATAGCCTGTGACATTTTGGATCGCCTGCCACATACCTTTGTGATGCGGGCTCTTACCAGTCTCTCTTGCAGCCCTCGTTTTGCCTGCATGATACCAGCAAGGAGATGGGATGTGATAATGTCTTTTGTGTACGGGTTAGCCTATAGTATGTATGTGTTTTATTCTCAGCTCACTCTGTCAGTATAATATTATGTTGTTGACAGATTAGACATGTGCGGGTTTGAGACAAGGAGAAGGCTGGGAAAAATATTCCCAGAGCACTCCTGGCATAATGTGCATGTATAAATATTTAAATATGCCTTTAATAAAAGTAGAAATTGACCTTGTAAAGCAAAGCATGATAATGACAAGCGATCGATCAGAAATACCAGAGCAAAATCAACAATGGAATCATTTCTATCTTGGCTACAGGCAAATAGTTATGAAAATGTTCACTAGTATTCAACAATGATGCTACCAGGCCAAAACACGCTCCTGAGAATAATCAGTGTTTGTTTGTTTTTTATTTAAAGGTTTAAGGCATGCCAATCAAAATTCCTCCAGTGAAAACAATAAAATTAAAGGTAGAAGGCTTACTGCTGCACAAACAGACAACCAATTCACTTCCACTGGACGCTGGCAGAACAATACATCAAACTAAAAACGGTTTATAGCTCTTTTCAACTGTTATTATAGGATGCTGACTTCTGTAATCAGATTAAAGGACGCTTGTGTAAGGTGCTATTTATTCCTGACACCGGAGTCTGGACACAGAGTCCCTACTTTAGAGAAATGAACACAAAAGCTTGCCTGGCTGGTTCTAATGGCTTTTCTGTTGTTGTTGTTGATGTTGCTCAATGATTCTGAGAACCAGCCCCCGCCTCTCCTTACACTTTCAACATAGTGATGTAATGCAAAACTTTCAAACACAGTAAACGGTTACTTGCTCAACAAGTGAGCATTAAACGAGAAGGAGTTGGAATGTCTTTCTAGGAATTTGAGAGAATGGCTTTTGTGGTGTGTGTGTGTGTGTGTGTGTGTGTGTGTGTGTGTGTGTGTGTGCGTGTGTGTGCGTGCATGTGTGTGTTTGTGTGTCTGTGTATCTGTGTGTTTTATGCATGAAACTCCTGTCATATCATGGAATAGAGTTCATGACTCTTAATTCCACACGTTTAACTGTTGAACATGTGAGTATTCACTTGGTCAAAGTTGCCGATGGACACACACAGGCACACACACACATACACGAACACACACGTGCAAGGACACACATACACAAGCGCAAACACGCGCACACACGCACACACACACACATACACACACACACACACACACACACACACACACACACACACACAATCATCAGCAGGCAGCCGGTGTGGGAACAAGGAAACACGTGTTGGGTTTTCTAAGAACTGCTCATCGACAGGGAGCAACAAGTTGCTGACAAGAAGGGGAAAGGGAGGAGAGAGGAGGAAAGGGAGGGGAGAGGGGGAAAGGGAGGGGAGAGGGGGAAAGGGAGGGGAGAGGGGGAAAAGGGAGGAGAGAGAGGGCGGACAAAGAGAATATGGAGATTTGATAGGAGGCGAGAGTGAGAATTTGCAGAATGCCATTGTTTGTGTGGATATGAGACAGACAAAGTTGCAGAGGTGTGACGGCGAAGAAAAACTGGTTTCTTTACTCCTTTGAGAGGTGGAGCACAAATTATGTAAAAACGTATATAGATACACAATGTCATGATGCATTATGGGTGTTTCCCCAAGTTTCAGGAATGTAATTGATTACCACTCATGTGCTTTGCTTGTTTATGGGTGTATGCATGAACTGTATGTGTATTTATGTCGTGTGTCTGTCTGTTTTTAGTGGGTGAATGTGTTCATGTGTCTCTCTAGAGCGCTCCAGTTACTGCTCTGCAGTGTCAACTCATGTCAGACACGTGAGAAGGAGAGAGGGGGAGCGAGAGAGAGAGAGAGAGAGAGAGAGAGAGAGAGAGAGAGAGAGAGAGAGAGAGAGAGAGAGAGAGAGAAGGTGCTTTGCTCAGGCAAGGGTTGTCTGCTCTTTTCCAGGAACTCTCTCTAGGACCAAGAATGCATTCTGTTCATTGCCACACTGAAGGGGAGGGGGAGGTTTAGAGGGATGGACTGCATGAGCCAATCAGACGGCTGCCTGAGGCACACGTTACAACTGAACAATTGAACCCGCGCCAATGTATAGTCCTAACAGGCATGCTTCATGGCTTTAGAAAGAATCTCTTTAGTTGTGTTTTCTGGGCCAGACTTGACTGCTTAAAGCTTTCTTTCCACTGCCACCAATTGTGTTATGACCTCAATAAATACTGTTGGAACAAAAATCTCCCTTATGATATATTAGTAAGACAGCAACTAGGCTGTACTTAATCCCAAAAGAGGACGTTTCTTCCCAACTCTTCACTTGTCGTGAAAAAGCCACATGCTGTCCGTGTGGCCGGCTGGAAAACTGGAGTAACAAATCCTCTTATATAATGTGGAGTAGTTGTTGGATTCCAATGTTATTGGCATCATGAATAACATTTAGATAAATCTTTAAATGTATGTGATTATAAATGATCACACACACACACACACACATATATATATATATATATATATATATATATATATATATATATATATATATATATATATATATATATATATATATATTAACATATAGTGTAAAATATCTGCACAGAGACAAAATAAAGGCAACAATTGACTTCAGCTGAGGATGAACCTAAGGCAGATATAAAGGAGCTGCAGGACGTGTGGATGTGCTGCCTGAGCCCACAGAGCCACTCACTCTGCATTTTGGGACTGTTATGTAATTGCTTGGCCTTCTATGTTGTAACATGCCTTTATAAGTACCCATGTGGGCTTGAGGTCATACGGGCAGATATGAGCTGTTGATCTAGCGCATGGTAATACTGCACTCACACAAACAAACGCTCACATACTTTATGGATCAGCACACACACTGAGCTCTGGCACACAGAGACACACTTTCTCTCACAAACACACACGCATAGAATGAACATATTATTTGATCACAGTGTTTTAAAAAAGTTAATCTTTAAGATTTTCCTATGCCAAGTCACATTGTGTTGCAAACAAACACCAGACTACTTAACTCTAATTCCACTGTTTTCACTCAAATATAAATCAGGAATGCAGACTTAAGGATTTTCACTTTAAGGACACGGCCTAGTTTTCTAGGAAAGCAACTGAAGACCCTCTGACCAGGCAGGTCATGCCTCCTCACATCCATCTCTCCCTCATGCTTTTCTACAGGCCAGAAGGTCAAATTAATGTGTTAAAGCACACTTTTTGAAACTATTCCCCTCTCCATACGAAGACAATTCCCTAATTTCCCTTTGACATGTTTCCACCTTTCTACATAACTGTTATTAAGCTCCACTTTTCTCAAGACATTGCAGTCTTTCTAGAAACAGATTTTTTGAATTAACAAATTGCAATATGTTATTATTCCTGATTTAAATACAAAATGAGGTTAAAAACAACACATATTTAGTTTTATTACCAAGGACCAGCTGTTGTAGGGGCTGCCATCCTCTCTGTGGCTGCTGAAGTCCAGCTTATGCTCTTCCATGGACCATGGCTCCATGTCTCGACAGATACAAAGTGCTGCAGTTTGAAGATCCTACTCTCCTAATTTTGATTTAATCTCTTCAAGAGGGTACGGATGCTCCTCTGGGTGGCTCTGGATGAGTCCTGAATCTGAGTAGTTGATACTTGTGTGACATACTGTGAGCGTTTTAGACTAAATTTATCAGCAAGTGTGTTCTTGGAATGGAGTACTTAGAGGAAATCTGAGAGGGTCGAGAGCTGCTGGACTCTACTCCTGCTTAAGGCGCCTTCTGACGCCACTGAAAGCCCACCTGTCCAACAAACGTGGATTTGTGCCAAATGACTGCAGCATTCTGAATGACTCATAGATTATGATGGTGTTTTTTTTTTGGGAGGGGGGAGAGAGGGCAGTCTTTTAACATGTTTAGTAGCCCTGGAAACTAGAAAATCTGAGATACAGGTGAATGGCCAACCAAACCAGCCAAACTTCTTATTTTACAGTTCAACTAATGTTGTTGATGAACATCTGTGCTGACCAAAATGGGTTTTGAGAGGCAAATGTTACTTTGAACCAAGAATGGTGGTATTGAGTTTACTTACTTTGAGGGCAAAGTGAGTCGAAAGGAGTCAGCGATCTTCATCAAGTTTGACTGACTTCCACTCAGTGAGAAAGTTCAGAGCTAAAATGACTTCAGAAATGGCCATGAAAGCTACGTTTGCTCATTGGTTATGTAATCAACAGCGCAGGTCAAGTTAAACCCCAAACAGAGAAAATAAAAATAACTGACAGGAGCAGATAAATAGGCTACTTTGATATAGAAGACATTGCAATTTAGATTGTAGACAAGGATAAAAACTGGTATCCACAGTTACACACCAATGTTAATTTAGGCGTTTTTCCAAGGGCTAGACATCACCTTGCTTCACACACGCACCCACACAGATACACAGCAGAGCTTAAGAAGAAGCATCTGGGGTCAGTAGTGTGGAGCCTCCTCGAAGGACTTCAGAGGCTCCACACACTCAAATATCTCCTAAACAGGTTCTGCAGAACACATTTCTGTCTGACAATATCCCTTTTGTGCACTTGAGTTTCTGCCTGGCTCTTATTGTCAAAGCAGGTAAACTATTCTTGTCGGACAAAGCTTAATTGTTAGGACCTATTCTTGGAAGATTGCACAAGTCATAAAAATAGCAAGTGAGCAAAAGGACTCATTTGTCAAACATACTCCACTGGCCTTTAGGCTGAAACCTTCAAGTCCAAAGCCTTAGAGTAGTATGGTTAATCTTTATATGTGTATCATGAAGTTTAGAGTGATCATTTAACGTTCAATTATGCGTTTGAAAGATACAAGGGCCAAAGAAGCACACACAAAACAAAGAAACACATGTCTGTACATTTATACAATAAAGCCATACAAAACTGTACATTAGGAAATGCTTAAAACACACATTGTGTCTCTTTAGTTAAAAATAAAATCCTTATTCAGTCTGAGCAAAAAAGCATAACAAATGTTCTACATCCAAACACAAAACTATTTCTTTAACACACTGGATAAGTACTTTTTTTTACATAATGCAAGACTAACAAAATATATTCAAAGTATTTCAACCAAAAACAGAAAAACAGAAAAAAAAAACACCCAATAAAAAAGTTTGTTGCCAAAAATTGGCTACTGTTGCACACACTGTTGCTTGTGTCTACCCTTTAGCAGTGTTTTTCTTAGTGTGTGCCCTTGCATGTATTACGCAGAACACTGTGATATTGCAATACAAACTTAAATGCAAATCAACCTGCAAGCACATATGAAGATTTACAAAAGCAGTAACGGAGTCTAGTAAGTTTCACTGAGGGAAAACAAATGGTTGTTTAACATCTTTCTCCTTAAAAAATACAATCAATATACTGTGTATTTATCAATTTCTTCTAGGATTAATCCTTTAACCTTTTTTATCACCATTTGACTCAACAATGTTTTTACTTTTTTCAAATCATCATTTTTTTTTCTTATGAGGAAACATGTACTATGGATCAAAAAGATTACTCGTGATTTATGAAGCGGTGCAAAAACCACACTAAATGTAAACAACCATTTCATTACCAGAAAAAGGTTCCTGAACAATGATTGACGTTTCCTGTACAATTTTTCACTAGCTCACAGGTAACCATGACTCAATAAAGGCAAAAAGGATTTCCTCTTGTTTCTTTGGCCATACCACATGTCATTGCTCATTCAGAGCCTATGTTAGTGCATATTGTCATGCTATGAAGACACTCAAGTACATGTATTCCCTTTATCAATTAAATAGATTGTTATCCTGTCTGTGACTCTTGTATGTGGTTCAGTCATATGTGTTTTCCAGTCAGGAAGAAGAGCGGTCGGTCCTCTTTGGCGTTGGCAGTCTGGAATTCATCGCTGAGCCTGAACCTCCACTCCTCCTCCAGTTCCAGCCTGCCCACTGTCTGCCTCAAAGAGCTACGATCTGCGCTGATGACACACAGAGTTGCACCTACACGAGAGCGGGGAAAGATACTTTAAATATGACGTGGAAATAAATACATTTTCTAATTAAGTGGACAGTAGGGGGAGAATATACAACAGATGTCCTTGGCGGGGATTGAACCAGTGACATTGTAGTTATATGGTTTGCTTTTCAGCCATTTGGCCACAGGACATCCAAGATTGCATGTATTGTCTGCTCTCTACAATACCAAAATATATAGTAAATCATCCATCTGAAACACACGTACCAGTATTTATTGTCTGTATTTGGTGTGTGTTGTACCTTTAAGAAAGGTGAACTTCTTGAGGAATGCAGGTGTCACAAAGGAGTCGGCGAAACAGAGCAGGAGGCCACTGAACAGCAACCCTGTGGTGCAGATGTTGACGGAGTGAGGTCTGGAGCTCACAAAACACACCGTCACCTGCAGGGCGCGAGAAGAGTGTGACTGTTAAAACAATGTGTGGTAGAATTCACGAGTGTATGAACCTAAACTTCTATCCAGAGGTTCATATTTGACCACAAACAAATACCTCAGATCCCAGGTTGAGATAACAGTCCACAGACAGGACAGGGTGTGTGTAGTTCTTGGTGCTGAGTGGAAACAGCTTCTGTCTGGTGTGTTGAAGGTATTTCTCCAGGAGAAGCTGAGCTGGTGTCGCCAAGAAAAGGTGCTTGCTGTCCGGGGCACAGATGTACTGCGAGGGCCCCACTGAGGTGGGAACATCTGTCGTCTGGAGAAAGGTTTCATGATTTTGTTTCATACATTTTGTTGCAGTTATTTGTTTGTTAAGATTAATGATAGTCAAATTAAACATTTTGAATTATCTATGCATTCTTTCTGCAAAAAGATACAGATTTTTTTCTGTGTATCTGCAAATGTTCTGTTATGTGTGTAGATGTGACTAACTATACTTAATAGTATTCTATAACGCAGTTTCTTTACTCTCTGTGAGTGCTATGTGGTTGTGTATCTACCTTGGTTTTGATAATAAATGTTTTGTATCCTCCGATGGCAATCTGCTTCTTCATGACGCTGAAGCTGTTGAACTGACAGACGAGCAGCCCGGCGCTGTGCAGTCTCAGGGTGAAGTCCACATCGTGACAGGTGAAGCGGTTCTGGTCGTACTGGACATTCTGGCTCTGGTCGACATTGAGAAGTAGGAAGTCATGAAGGTGACCTCTAGAGAAGGGCTCCCTCTGTTTATTACCTGGAGGGGAAAAAAAATAAATGCAATTTCAAATGTAGTTCAGTCATAAAGCAGAAAACCTTGTCATGTATTCCCCTTTATTAGCGCGTCAAAAAGTAGCTAAAACATTTGAGACCCCTTTAAGTGTACGATTTAAAAAGACAACACAGTCAGCCTCAGCTTTATATCTTCAGGCTCTTTGTGGCTGCTTATTTTAGGATGCACACTGGTAAAAAGGGACTTGTTTAAAAGATCTGAGATACAGCTTAGAGTCACAAAAAAACAAAAGACACAACAATCTGTATCTGCAGTTGAGATCTAAGACATCAACAACCAGTAGAATCGGCTCAGAAGGTTTCAAGGCAACTTTATGAACCTTATGTTTCACTTTGCGTGTGTGTGATTATGCTTTCCGATTACAATTTTGAGGTTGTGGTTTGTTATATTATTGGTATTTTAGCCGTGAGAATAAAAACTTATTTTAAGATATTTTGTATAGAATTAAAAACTTTATAAATATTTTTTTTCTTTTTACTTTGACATCATGACCTGACCTGTTAGTCCACGGCTGCTCCACTTCCTGATCCCGCACAGTCCGTAGTGGGCCAGGTCTGGACAGGCCTCCATGTGTTGTAAGATCTGCTTCAGCGACACAGCGTGCTCCACTGAACCACTAACCAAAGCAGAGAGCCAACGGTGATTATGGTAAAACTGATTCATAAGATGAATAAACATATTGTTACTTCCAATACAAGCAGCAGCAATTTTGTCCAACACACTTTTTCATATAATTAATATGCTTGTATGTACTTGTGTGCGTCGATGTCCTCTGCGTTCCACATAACACAGGAGTCATCTGCCAGGATGATAAAGGGCCAGACGTCGACTGTTGGACCCCCTCCCTCCAAATGACGACTGCGCTCCAGCTCCAGGTTGTGATGCGAGAGCTCTTTAATCAGGAAGTGAGCAGCACCTGCAGAAGAACATACATCCATTTTGAAGGTGGTGGAGTATACAAGAACAGTTTAGATTTCTTTTTGGTACAGTATGTGTCAGTGTCACTGCTATCTATGAAATGAAGGAGTCCCTTTATACCTAACAGTAGTAGAAATAACATACCTATTCCAGCTCCGTTGAAGACAGTGGGCAGTACTAGCATTATGTGATTGGGCCAGTACTTCTTATACACAGCCATCTCGTACTCTTTGACCACCAGGATATGTAGATGTGAAGCTCCATCCATCGCATGGTACAGGTTAAACAGACCATGCTCATGCCGACCAGTGGTTGGGGTGAAGATTGGACTCTTGATGCAGTCCGGGTTCTGGGGGAGAAGAAAATAATACAGAAAATTCAAAATATCATCATATCAACAATGATATGATGGGATCAGCAGTGTGTCATTTATTCAACAAAATCCTATTAAACAGAAAACCGGTGTGCACATATATTTATGGGAATAAATAGGAACCATTCTGACAGTTGTATTCATAGTTTAGCCTGTACCACCACCTAGTGGATCTCAAGCGTATTGCACTGTGCTCAACCCTGCAAGTCACATCTGTCAGTAAATGCACTGTGTGTTGTGGTACTTGTGTACTCAGGGTTGATGAACTGAAACACAGACTATTGCTGTTTCTAAACAGGAAAATAGTAATTCATGGTATCAGTTTGCATGTTTGTTTTCTTTTGCAATGTTTAATGTTAAGAAGGGTCAGTTGGTGATCAACACATATCTAGTTAAAATTATAATTTTGTCTTTATCATTTTTTATGTTCTTCATATTCAGAGATTAGCGGATTTGTTTCTCAAATAAAATATTTTTCATTTATTGAGTTTTCAATTAATTTTGACTTCTGGATTGAGACAATTACAGAGACAATGAGTGTGTAGAAAAAGAAAAGGGAAGGTGAAAGGTTACATTTCTGTCAGATATTATTATTATTATTAATAATGATATTATTATTGTCACTACTTCTACTACTACTACTACTACTACTATTATTACATGTCTTGTGGGTCTCATAAGTATAGTTGATTTTACTTTCAGACAACATTGCTATTGTAATGTGTTTAATATTCCACCATGAAAAAGATAGAAAGTCAAAACAATAGATCTGCGTCATGACTAGTCCATCATAGTGTGCCCCCATCACGTTGAGAATATGTGGATGAGCAGTAACAGAACATTTACTGTCAGGGTGACAGTAAATGTTCTAAAAACTGCTGATATCCTGACTAATAGTCTCTTTATATCTTCAGCCTAAAACACCACTCGACTCCATCAGAAATGTTCGTTGACTGGTTGAAACATTACATTACTGCTTTATTTTATTTCACTCTGTTCATTTAGCAAAAAGAAATGCAAGTATTGGAGATTCAGTTGCTCCAGTTTCACGGAGGTAGGACTCACCCAATCAGAGCTGAGAGGCAGCCGCATGCTCTCCAGCTGGCCACCTGGTTGGCTGAAGTAGAAGTAGTGCTCTTTAGACTTTGGGATGATAAAGAAGAGCTGGATCTCTTCTCCAAGCAGCAGATGGGTGAATGTGAAGGCATGAAGGGTTGACTCATACATCTGATTGTAAGATTATAGAGGAGATACATTATCAGCTAGGATATTTGTGAGTTTCAGCGATCAGATTGTGTGTTTTTGTTGTTCTGCTGACCTGGTATCTGGGGTTGAAACCCAAGTACTGATGACACTGCTCACAGTGGTGGTATGTGTTGTACGCAGCATATTTAGACAACTTGATCCTAGATGTCCGCCGACGTAGGTACACATCTTCCTGCCGTACAGGGTTTCCTTGTAAATTCAACAGGGGCAAAGACAGATTAGGACAATAGAACAGATAACTTCCCAAGATTTGTGATTACAAGCCACAAACACGAGAGAAGATGTACGATGAATATAGTTTTGGTTGTGTCTTAATAGATTGACTTGTGTGTGTGTTTTTGGCAGTGCCTACCCTCAAAGCTCGGTGTAGATCCGGGGCAATAGACAGAACTGATGTCATCATATTTGGGGTCATGGATAGTGTAGTCAAAGGGCATCGTCCTCATAATGTCTGTGTTGGGCCAGGAAGCATTAGGTGGGTGGTACAACACCCCCTCTGCCTGTGCAACTAAATAAACACATTTCCAAGTGAATAAAATATAGATAATTTCAGTTGTTTAGAAAACCTAGACTTCATTATTTACATCATATTGATGTGAGATGGTGGCTACTGTTGCACATATACTGACTGTAGTTGATGTCTTCTTCATCGTAGATATCCACCTCCATCAGTCTGATCAGCATCCGAGACAGAATTCCCAGGAAGTGCAGGTATGCTCCTGTCTTACCCACCTGAACATGGGGAAAAATAGAGAAATCAATGTAGGTACACATCTTAACATGAGCTTGACTTGAATGACAGAAAGAAGTAAGGAGATAAATTACCTGTGGGGGTCCACTGAGCAGCAGTCTGCGGGGGTGAAAGTTGTCACTTCGTCCTTCAGTGCGATTGCTGCTGTCCATGTGGTAGGAGCGGGGGACCGTCCACTGACGATAGTACAGTGACTGTTCTGTACATGTCATCATCTTACTCAGCAAGGGCCTGAACATCAAAGACAAATATTAATCATTCAGTATCTCATACGGATATTTCCATGGCAAAAAAAAAAAAATCCAGATTTGTTCATATTTGTGTAATATCTTCAAAACTATGTCAATTTTGGTTATCGTGGAATAAGACAAGATGAACCAATTCAGCAAAGTCCCCTCAAGCCTACAGATTTTAATTATTGAACCCTCTTTTAGTACTTTTCAGTTTTAAACATTATACACACTGAGCCACTGAGCTAATTAAAGTTAGATTAACCATGTGGTGGTCTGCTTAAGTTCAAGCAAATCAACTATCTTTAAATAGCTAAAACCTTGCATCAAATTCGAATAGGACGTTTCTAAGGATGTACCACATTGTTGGACTTCTAAACCTCATTAAATGTACAGTAGAAAGACAAGGTTGCATACTCTGAACAATCGATGACTTAATGACAAAAATAATTAAAAAGATGACAAATATATTACATCTATCAATAGACAGTGTATTTTGTACATGTTTAAATATTGGTAACTTTTCATTTTACTCACAGTCCATGAAACTTCTAAATAGTGGCTGATAAATGTTTTTTTGCTTTTATATCTCTAACATACTATATTAAATGTGTGTAAAAAAAGTACTGGTTTTACCTGAAGCTGCTTGCCCATGCGACAGACATGTGTGGCAGGAATGAAGTACATCGTGGAAGCCCGCTGCTGTCACTGGCTGTGATGATATCGTACAGGGTACGCGGGAGGAGCACCGAAGGCGGGCGACTCACTCCCCGCGCCCAGGAGCAGCTCTGTTGAGGAGAGGAGGCTCGTGGGGACAACGAGCCAGAGGAGGTAGATTTGGAGTGTTGTCGACGAGACTGTGCAGGGGGACGTGGTTGAGTTTGAGGGCGGATTATTTGCATCTGAGAGAGGGACTGGTGCGGGGGAAGCGTTTGAGTGTAAGGTTGGGAATTAGTTTGAGATAATGACCGATTTGGACTCTGAATTTGGGGTTGTGGCTGAAGCTGGGAGATCGGTTGGGCCGGGGAATAACTCTGCACTTGAGGTTGGTGTATTGTAGCTTGATGATACAGAAACAATGGGGTCTGAGTTTGAAGTTGAGTCTGTGATTTTGGGGGAGGTTGTATGGCGTCCATGACGCCTTTTTGGGAGACATTTGGAAAGGTGGAACTTTGGGCAGGGACAGGATCTAAAGCTCCGCTTTCTGGACACGACTGGAGCTGCTGGTTACATGACGGAGGGGAGTCCCCTGGAAACCGAGGGAAAAAGAAGAGCGTAAGAACAAAAGAAAAATGAGTTGCAATATCCCTTCAAACACCAAATGAGTATTTCACACATTTTAAATCTCAAAGAACAAGTTTTCTCACCGTTCTCTTGTGCTTCCTCCTCCTCATTGTCAGTACTGCTGAGTTTCTCCGCATCACTCTCCAGCAAGTCACTTCCTGGTCCGGGGTTGTGTGGGGGTCGTGACTCTGCTCTTACAAGATAAGCAGCCAGTCCTAGCTCTTGTTCGAGAGTGGTTCGCTGAAGATAGGAGCAGCTTATCACTCTAAGATCACAATACTTCAATGACCTGTGGGTAGAATGAATTCACTGTTTAAACTCCAGATTTACTATAGCAGATATAAATGCAGAAACTATGGTATAACACTTGTGTAGTAGAGAATTGATTTTTCTAGCGTTGCTCCACATAACGCTTTTTTTTGCTTGTATAATGGAACGGTGCATGGATTCTTGGGAACAAAGGGTAAATATTTTAGATCATAAGTCAGAGAGTTTTGATCAAAACAGTGTGTGTGTGTGTGTACCTTGGCAGTGATTCTCCCAGTGGCTCAGCTCCTGACAAAATCAGGATGCAGGGCAGGGCCTCCAGCTCAAGGTAGGTCTGAGGAACCCAGTCAGCATCCTGGATCTTCAGCCATGTCTGCAGGACACACACAAGAACAGTCAGTGTATATTTATTTCTCAACTTCTAAGATCATCTATCCATGAAATGATTTATCCTGTATTTCATGATAGTGTGACCTGCTACCCAACCTTGATCTGATCAGTGAAGCTTGGTCCAATATTCAGAGGTTGGTTTGGATTCCCCAGTATGATTTCAAAATTCTCCTCAAGACCAAGCTGCCTCCTAACTCTGGACAGCCGTCGATGGGCCCATGCTGCCAGAGCTGAAGAGGGGATCCGCAGCAGGACCATGTGACCATGGTGGGCAGGACATTGCTGGGAAGCAGAGAGCAGTGATTGTACAATTTCTAGGGTCTCCACAGAGGTGTGTTTGTGGAGATTGTGGGAACTGCTGATTCTGCCGGATGCAGCCATCAGAGCTACGCAGTAGTGTTGGATCAAAACTGTAGTCCGGATCACCGCACTGTGCAGTTTAGGGAACCTGGGAGTGAGAGAGATTGTACATTTTGGTGTTGGCCTGCACATAATTCAAACTTGCATGTAAGGAAGTAGCGTATTTGTGTGGGTGAAGCATGTGTGTGCTTGCGCTACCTTTCTTCCAGGGCAGATGCCATGCTTTCAAAGGAGGAATCATGACGCATCAGAGGCAGGCTGCTCCCTGAACGTGTCGACTCTAAAAGCTCTGAAACACCAAAGTAGCGTGTCTTCTCATGATACAGGTCCACATCCTACACACAAACACACAACGTTATGGGTGTAAACTCCCAATCCAGAGATGTGCCACAAGTGTACATTAAATATAGAGTGTGTACCACACACAGACTTCCATCTCACATTACTGAATGCAGAGGGCCAGTGGATCTCATTGTATGGGCTGATGCGGGTATACTGTGTCTGCAGGGCGAAGGGGAAGGAGGTGACGTGAAGAATTAGGACATTTGGAGCATCTCTGACCTGACGGGAGTTTAACAGCTGGTCCACCAGACCCAAACCACTGTCTGAGCTACTGTGGGATGCACTAAATAAGAGACAGAGAAAAAGATTCACAGAAAGAGAAAAAAACACTTAATTCCAAATCATTTCTAAACTCTATTTAATTTTCATAACACACACACCAAACACACACCTGTTAATGTCACAGTGGGCATGGTCATGGACCAGGATGTAGAGTGTGTAGGAGTTGCTTTGTGCTTCCTGGACGAGGCTGTCAATTCGTGCCTGAGCGCTTTGATCCATCTTGACCACGTAACGCTCAGCCTCCCGTTGAGACACACACTTCTGGTCTAAACCCCCGAGTTCCTGGAGTACACCTGAGAGACGCAGCCAAAGAGAAAGACGGTCAACATAAAAACATGTCATGGTATAAACAGACACACAAAAACAAATGATTCTGCTTGTCTCTTTTTAAAGACGTGAATAAATAAAAACAACTGCTGAGAAAAAAAAAAGAGTCAAACCAGATTTCCAGAGTTGAAGAACGGTCTGCTGAAATGTGACCTCTGAGGACGGGACCAGGATGAGGAAGCTCACCCTGTCGAAGGAGCCAAGATCCAGGTTCTGTGTGCTGGAGTCCGCTATAGCACAAACATGGGACAGCAGCTTTCTGGCCACTGCCAGTTGAATGGGACGAACCTCACGCCACTCTACAGAGTATTCTACACACATGCAAACACAAATTCATATCATCACACTTGAAGAGGAAGGGATATTACATGTCATCTCTGTTTACTTCCATGTTTTACAGTGAATCAAATGAATCCTACGGAAAAGTTGTATCAGCAATTAGTCAAAAGGCGAATTGAAGAAGTAAAACTAAAGCAAATGGGGAAACTTAAGAAATGTGATGTTCAAAACCATGAAACAGTATGGTTTACAACGGTGGGAAAACCTCGGATAACCTGAGCATGACATCTGCCTGAACAGGTCATTCACAAAAATAATTTAAAGAGCAATTTCACACTTTGGCCTTGCCTCCAACAGACAGCGTACACTTTCACCTGTCTTGGTCTCACCTGAACAAGTGTCTTTGGGACTTGAGGCTCTCTCTTTAGGGCTGGGTAAGTCTTTTGAACACTGTTTGTGTGAATTTTTTGGACTGTTTGTGTCTTTGGGACTGGGTGTGGTTTTAAGACTCCTCTCCTCAGCTGATTCTTGACTACTGGATAAGGGAGACGGCTCACTGCTGTCCACAGTGGCACCATCCAGCAGGGAATCCAAGTCACCATCTGACAAACAAAAAGGCACAGGTTCATGTTGGTGAATTATGACTAAAACATACATTAGTATGTCTGCACTGCCTACACAAATGGGCATATAAATGAGGAGAACACACCTTGTTGGGAATTGCAGTAATGGATGAGATCTTGGGCAACACCAGTAGAGAGCTGCTGGTTGATCTCTTTCAGACCCTCTTTGGGGGAGTACATGCTCTCTGCCAAGGCACGGCACTGGTGTTTACCTGCAAACCTCACACACACACACACACACACACACACACACACACACACACACACACACACACACACACACACACACACACACACACACACACACACACACACACACACACACACACACACACACACACACAGATAGATACTCTGAATTAAAATCTGCTTTATTCTTTCTGTTTATTTCTCAGGACAAAATAAAGACAAGCACACAGAAACTTACACAGAAAAAAATGGCGCAATTTCTACCTGTAGCCAGTAGAGCAAAAGCAATTTTTTTCAGAATAAAATCTATTGGAGTAAAACAGTGTGACCACGCCCACTACGACTCCTTAAGTTAATATTAATACTGAATAGAGTAAAACATATTCTGAATCATTAAGTCTGAGGCAAGAGTAGATTTTACTATATTTAAACTAGGACCAAATGTTATATAGTCAGTTATTTTCCATTTTGAGTAAAATCTACATATAAAAACAATTCCCACCTGTGACCACCACGCAGGACTGCGTTTCCTGTCCCAGTGTAGTGACAATAATGACGACATAGTTGGTGTTTTCAAGCCTTCCTTCCATTAATCTGCTGAACATTTGCTGGAGGCCTTGAGCCAAAGATCCAATCTTTTCCCCTAAAACCACTACGCCCTCTCCGCAGGAGGATGCAGCCAGCTGGGCGAGCCAAGGCAGCTGGCTGGGGGTCAGGGGTTGTTGACTCTGGGGAGGTAAGGAGAAATGTTGGGGAAGCCCAGGCAGCATGGTTGTGGTCTGGAGAGGGAGGAGAAAAGGAAGAGCAATTTGTTCACTTACTCATGAAGAGAACAGCATGTGCTTGACATGATGGTAGACAGAGTAATGATTTCTGCTGATTTAAAAGACAGAAATCTGGGAATGTGAACAGCCTCACATTATTCAATTCTCCTAAAAGCTTAAAGACAAGTTCTTCTATGACGTCTCACCTCTATGCCATAGGGCCTCCCTTGGCTGGCTGGTGTTTGAGGCTGCTGGTATTGTCGGATCTCGCTTAGGTGAGACTCCCTCCACGACCTCATGAATATCTGCTCCAAGTCTTCTATCAGGGGCACCTGGTCAGGGCCTTGGTTGAATAAAGATGAGGGACAAAGAAACACATATGTTTTGAGATGGGGAACTAACAAAAGCTAGAGTCAGAAAACTTCAGCTACAAGTGTCTGCTTCCTCGTGGGCATTATAAGGCAGAGCACTCATATCACAAAATGTCAATCACTTTCCTCCTTTCAGCCTGACTGAACTGTGTAAGATTACAGCCTTTATTCTGGAAGAAGGGTTTACACTGACCTAGCTGAACAAGGTAGTAGATTGTGAGTAGAATCTGCATCTCGGTGGACAATGGCTGAATGGGTGACGGTCCATAGTGCTGGTAGACTCTGGGGAGTGTCTGAGAGCTCAGGTAACAACTTTGAAGAAGAGAACTGAGGAGCACTTCATTGGCATTTCCGGTCAGCTGAGGGAGTGGGCCATGACCTGTATCAATGAGAGGTAGACAGCAGAAAAAGGGAATCACTGTGAGGAGGCTGAGAAAAACTTGGACTTGGGCTTGTGGCTCAGGTGGTGGATTTGGCCATAAACTGAAGGGTTGTTCATTCTACCGATCCTCTCCGCCCCCATTCCACATGCTGAAGTGTCCATGAGCAATACGTAAAACCCACAATTGCTACAAAAGTACATGGAAGGAAAAATATTCTGCCAAAAGAATGTAATGTAATACATGGATGGAAAAGCACAAGGCTGGAAACAGTTGGCTGGAAAAATGGAAAAACATGACATGATATAATGAGACAATTACACTGAATAGACATGTCAGTGCAAAAACACACAATGCAGACAACTTTATTGATGGATTTCTCTTTGAGTTATGAAAGATATAATATCTTACACTGAAACAAACCCAAATAAAGACCAGTTTAGAATCATGTGGGGGCAAAATGCATATTACCCTCAACAGAGATAGGGATAATAGTAGGCATAGGAACATATGATGGAGGGCACAAAGAGCAGCTAAAGTGGAGGACATGACTTGGTTGGTTGGTGAGGTGAAGGGCAGAAAGGTGACGAGTATGAAAACAGAAAGAAAACAAGAGAATGAAAGTACACACACTGGCATAAAAGATGATGGAGGTGGATAAGTTGGCAGGTAATACAAAAGGGTGAAAAGGTTGAAATGGGAGGGAAAGGCTGAGAAACAGCCCCAGGAGTTGGCTGACCTCTAACCTGTGAGGAGAGGTGAGCTAAACTGGCCATCTGTTACATGGTTACTGAAAACCTCACCTGTTCACCAGCTTAGGAAAGTCCCGTACTAACAGCCAGGCGGACAATGATCACCGAACACCAAGTAGTCACTAAAGACGTTGACCAATTAGCTAGTCCACTCTGTCACAGGCACAAACCATTTTATACCAAGGAAGTGCAATCCATCACCATACAATCACTGATATAATTGCTCAGCTGACCTTTAAAGATGACAGGTTGCAGTCTGCAGGTGTGTAGCAGCTGATCAGGGATCGTTACAGACAATGCTGGTGGTGAAGGAGGAGTTAATGAGGATCCCTGCAATGAACTCAGCGGGGCTGCAGTCTCTGGAGATAGCACAGAAATATAAAGTAAGTTTACACATAGACACACAAATATGCCAAGCAACACACGACTGTAGAATTTACTCATGTAGCATTAAATACATGTGTGTATAGCATTAAATATAACCACATAATGGTCCCATATGTCCATTTCTTCATGTTTTATCTCTATGTATGTCTCTTCTCCCCTTTTTACCTGATCTGGCTCCATTTGTGATGACAGAGGACACTGACAGTGTTGATAAGGCTGAGGAAGATGGTGGCGTCTTCGCAGTGCTCTCTGGCAGACTGTTGGCAGATGACTCAGGTGACCAGCCTTTGTGCCTCTTTTTTGGAGGTCCTGTATTTGCATGGGACCCTGCAGAATAAAGAATAAGATCACAAAGCTTATTCACTTAAACACTTATAGTCTATATTAGTATGAAAAAAAATGTAATCGAAAAATCTAAATCTAGACAAATTTTAATACAAATACATTGTCATAAAATCAATACATATGTATTTTGTTGCTGCTTATACGTTGCTGCTTCTGCTTTATTATTTGTAACTGGGATATCATTTGTTGAGTAAAGTTTTTCACCTTTTTATAATGTCACATTTAGCTACCTTCACTTTACAATTTATCTTCAGGAATGACTGGATAGCAGAGGAGTAATATTCTTTTACACCACAAATCAAGAGAACACACTCTATATTATGTTTTAGGATGGATTTCTGTAATTACAGTAATGGAAAACAGTTGTATTTTAGTCATACATTAACTTGTCTCTTCCTCTTCCTCTTAACCTCTGTTGAAATGCATATTAAAGGTCCACTTGTTAAAAGGGCCATGAAAAAAACAACATTGACAGGAAGGAAGCTTTTCATTCAGCGAGAAAGCGGGAAAAAGGAGACAGAGGGAATTTTACAACCCTGGTTAAAAAGAGGTGACAGACAGAGGGAGAGAGACAGAAGGACAAAGAACAACCAGGGGTGTTATAACACACACACACACACACACACACACACACACACACACACACACACACACACACACACACACACACACACACACACACACACACACACACACACACACACACACAGTTTGGCATGCTGGCTGTAGGAGCGCTCCCTTTCCGAGGCGACAACAAGACACAAACAAACATTTACATGCACACAAGAAGCTAGATAATGTTGAGAAATCAGATACATAGGTTTCACAATTAATGAGATACAATAGTCTGATCAATTATAAACATAGTTTACATTCAGTTAGTTGGTGAGATACCAGATGTACTCAATAACCATACTTGTTTTGGCATATTCATAAGTATTGGGAGTTCATTTTGATTACTTGTTTTTTTCTTCAACTACTTCTATACTATCACAGTATGTATGTTAATCAGATGAAGATGCATGGAAATGAAGTGAATGATGCCTCCTTTTCATTCTGTTTCCACTTTGCTTTTAAATATTTAACCTAAACCACACACAAACATTAAGAACACATTTCAAAGTATTAACCCTACATGTGCATAACACAATTGTTATAAATTAGTAAATTGTCATCCACCTCTGATAGAATATAGAGCCAGGGTTACCAGTCTGCACAATCTGTACCTTTAGCTGAGGGTCTTCCAGGTCCTGACGGGTTTGAAGGTGGCTGTGTGACGGCTGCGTTGCCATTTGTCAGCGAGTGTGGGACATCCGTAATTTGTGGCAGACCGAACGGGTCCACATTCGATCCTGCTGTTCTCAGATAGAAAATAATGAATTGTACCTTTTCATGAAAAACATTTCTTGTGATGATTTCATAAAGTCTTCTTTCTCTATTACTGCTAGTTGCTAGTTTGAGAGAGACACCAGTGTGTTTTAGTGATTAAATTAAGGTCCGAAGGTCTGGAAAAGTAAAAATACTTCTTTGGGCCTAAAAACACAAACAATACCAATTTCCAACAAGAACCTTATTCACACTTGTGTGTGTTTGTGTTTGTGTGTATCACCTGTGTAGCTGCCAGGTGTGTGTGTTGGGTGTGCCAGCGCAATGTTTGCTTTCTGTTCATCTGAAGTCACGTGGCTCTCTGAGAGGCTGGAGCCCATCTGTCTACTCCTGCCATCTGAAACACACAGACGCACAAAACAGAGTAATTTGATATCCAGGGAGACAGAAACATTTCAGTCGCTAGGTCAATGCGATAACGGGAAGACATGTATTTGTAGGCACGTAACAAGACAAAACACAACACATTGAAGTTAAATAACTAGATTAACTTTGCTGACTAAAGCCAGAAACCAGACAACTCTGTATTGAAGTAAATCTGACGATGGGGGGTATTTCTAGAATGACGGCATGTGATGGATTGACACTGTTTCCTATTCCTATTATATATATTACAGCATAGCAACAGACTTTTTTTTTCTAGGAAAAGGGCTTAATCAGTGATCATGTTGCCTAGTCCAGACTCCTCAACATCGGAGGTTTTGCATGCTTTGAAAAAGAAGATATCTGGTAGCATAATTCCTATTTACTGCAACCACATGAATACGCCAAACTTTCTAAGACAAAGATGTTTGAAAATGAATAACCAAACAGAAACAACAGGATTAGGTTAGAAGGATACACAAAATCGACAAGGCTATATTTCTCTCAGGCCTTTTCATGAGGTGATGTCCATTCACACAGTGTTTTAGTTTGTTGGTCAGCTCCAGGCTGTTGTCTCTGTTTACACACTTAACGTTTTGCTTCACTTGTTGAACACAATGAACCCTTCCACTGCTGAGCCATCAGTGTGTCACAGAAGAGACATGACCAAATGTAATGTAAACATTCAAGGAAAGTTCCCAAACCCCCTAACATGATCCTTCTCTCACCGTGTCCTCTCCAGCAGATGGGAGCTCCTTTGACCAGCACGCCCTGGTTGTTTCGATACAGATGGTACTTCAAGTGCTTCTGTTTCTTGGGCTGGGTGTTGAGCTTCAAGTTAATGTGGTTAGAGAACTCTGTGAAATAACGAAAGCCTTTCTCTCCACAGCCCATACAGTTCCCGAAGAAGCCTGGAGGGAGCACACATACGGAAAATGTACGATTTGAACAAGCTGCCTTTATGTTCCTACAGTCACACCATTTCAATTACGCAGCAAAGGCATTCTCATCCACTGAAAAAGGAGTTGTTCAATATTAGTATTAGGAGTGATACGATTGTTTTGAACTTAGAGAGAGAGAGGGGTGCTGTTTCCCTTTGTCACCAGTCTTGATGCTAATCTCCTATGTATAGAAAGATGCATTTTCCTCAACTCAGAAAGAAAGTTGCAAACTCTTCCTTTAAAAAAGAGTTGTGAACATTGACATTTTTTAGTTTTTTAAGAAAGAGAAGCCGGATAACATTTTCCTGTTTCTGTGTAATTCTCCTGCCTCACCCAGCAGTGCGTTGTGACCCTTTTCGTCTGGCAGGAAGCGGCGGTCCACGGCACACACCAGCAGGGTTTCGGGGAGGGAGGGAGACTTCACTCCAACCAACATAAATTCAGGGGGCACATCCAAGGGATCTGATGCCAGCGAGGACAGACGCAGGTCTCTGCCTGTCTGACAAAAGCCTGTGGGGAGGAAAACACAGGATAGGACAAGTATTTCACAAAATCTAGATTCTAGAAGCTTTTATTTGACTTTTACATTGTTTTACTGAAGCAAAGGCAAGAAGAGCAATGATATAGACGAAACAATATCTGGGCTGGCCACTTTCTGCTGCTTATTCATCTTTTATACCGTCAATTGAGATTTCTAGTCCAGTCAAATTGCATTTTATCTTTCTAATGACACCATGAAAAACCACACTCACAACACTGACCCTTGTACATTGTGTGAGCATATATTCAGCAGAATGCTCAACAAACCAAACTAATTATATCTGCCTTTCCTCATTTGCATGATTCCCGCATAAATAAGCTGAACACTGAATAAATGCAAGATGTGACGAGAACTATATTAAGGGGAAACCGCAATTCTAGGTCAAGGTGTTTGTTTGGAAATGCAAATCTTCTCGTGTCAACTGTGACTGTGATGCAGTGGACATTCTGAGTAAATGTGGCTCTGGACGTGAAGTTATTTTAGATTTTTATGAGAACCTATATGTTTATGTGTACCATCTATGGTGCAGCATCCCTCAGGTGGGGGCTTCATCTGATAGGGTATTGGGGGGCTGTTAGACTCTGAACCAACTTCATCATCTTCATCATCGTTCTCAGTACGGCCTGTTGGACACACACACACGCACACACACACACACACACACACACACACACACACACACACACACACACACACACACACACACACACACACACACACACACACACACACACACACACACACACACACACACACACACACACAAAACATACATTTTGAATGTGAAATAAGAGTCAACAAGCAAATACAAATGCAATAAATATGTCAGACGTAAAACAAAATAGGACATACACTCTTTTGCTAAACTTGTTATTACACCTTCTGCTTTGCATCCATGCAACCCACCATCATGTGCCAATGGCTGCTCTGTCTCAAGGTATAGCTGCGAGAACACCGGTCGAGGCACTACAGTGTTCGACCTCAGCGACGCCTCAATGGAGTTACGGAGGACCTCGTCAAAGCGCGTGGTCCGCAGCTGGCCTGCATAGGAGTTCCCCATTGGTGTCCTGCAAAGAAACATTGACCTTGTGATGGACGCTCAAAAGAGATTTGTAAGCTGAGAGTAGTTTAATTAGTTTGCATTAACTTTTTTACCAAAACCTCAATGTGTTCTGTGTTCAACTTTTACAGCACTGAAAGTCCAGTTTTGCTACTTTCAGCTACTGTAAGAACAGACAGTCCTTTCATTATACTGTAGGATTGAGTTTTAAAGCAGTGCCAGTTTCAGCTTTAGAAGGAATGAAGAAAAACAAAGTTCATCTCAGTGATATTTGACCAACAACATCCTTTGGAGAAAGAAAGTGAAAGAAAGAAAATGACAATAAAAAGGACTCGGTATGCCATACAAGACAGAATACAGTTTAAGTTCAAACCCTCTGACAACGAGAATAAATGCACTGTTTCATATTGTCAAGCCACACACACATTCATAGAAACATTATGCACCGATGAACAGACACAAACATTGAAATCCACTCAAAGCACATCGACTCACACAAAAACACACACAGACCCACACACACATAAACAGTGGATGGCATCTGTCCAGATAGCATGCCATAAAATCAGCTGCACTGACAGAGTCAGGACACCCTGACCTAGACGCTGCACTGCACTCTCTCTCTCTCCCTCTCTCTCTCTCTCTCTCTCTCTGCCTCTCTCTCTCTCTCTCTGTCTATCGGTCTCTCTCTCTAACAGATGAAAAACACTCACAAAAAAACAAAATAAAGCAATTATTTGCATGCACTCTTTCTAAATATGCACTGACTACTACTGTAGTTGTATGTTTAACACATCAACATGAATACATTTACTTTAAGTGATTCAATCCTATTATTTGTTCACATTTTCACAAATTAATGTAAGAATGATAACAGCAGGTTTTTTTTTACGTTTCATTTAGCTGGCGCTTTTATCCAAAGCGACTTACAGTAAGTACATTCAACCGTGAGTACAATCTCAGAAAGAATCCTGAAAGTACAATTTCTTCAAAAAAGTCAAACTAGAAAGTGCTATCAAGGAGAGCCATTTAAGTGCTACCAAAAATGCTACTATTTTTTTGTCAATTTGTTCAAGTCATTGAATTAGTTTTACTTGATGTAACATTGTTATTGTTCATAAAACATGCTAAAAAATAATTGAATTTGTAAGAAAAACTGTAGCATTTTCAAACATGTTTGAACAATGAATAGGTGCAATGTTATTTGTTAGTCATTGTGTCATGTAAGGCACCTCACATACTACTCATGAGATTTTGATAATGTATGTGACATTAAAAAATTAGAATAATTACTTTTATGTATATAAATTGCTGAAGGAACATGTAATAAACATTGAGTAAACAAAAGATGTGTTGAATGGTAAGGAAGTAGATTAGTGAGGATGAAAATAACTAGGCTGGATTGTAACAATTACTTAATCCCCCTTCTCTAAAGCTTTGACTACCCATATGCTGGCTGCTGCACTCACTCACTCACTCACTCACTCACTCACTCACTCACTCACTCACTCACTCACTCACTCACTCACTCACTCACTCACACACACACACACACACACACACACACACACACACACACACACACACACACACACACACACACACACACACACACACACACACACACACACACACACACACACACACACACACACACACACACACACACACACACCTTGTAGCATGAGACTCATTGACGAGTCAGCAACCTGCAGGTTATCTCAATGAAAAGACGAGCCTGTCACATTACAGCCATGAAGCTGTTTGTGTCTTACACTACAGGTTAGCAGTTTACATCTGGACCACCATCCCACAGCAAGAAGAGTCAAAAAACTCACGGAAACATATACATATTTTATTTGGATTTTCTGGGGATCATCTGAACAATGTTCATCCTCTGTAAAGAGACTATTAGCAAAAGGACAACTGAAAGCACACCCATCTTTGTCAGAAAACTGAATGAAGTGCCCATTATTGTTAAAAAATTGTATTTCTCTTTTCAACTTTCACAGATAAATGGTTGATAAAAAAATGGTATGAAATTTACTTTTGCATTGATTTCCTCCTGACATTTAATGTTAGAGATGTACACACACACAAACATACATTCTCTCTTACTCTCACTCTCTCACACACACACACACACACACACACACACACACACACACACACACACACACACACACACACACACACACACACACACACACACACACACACACACACACACACACACACACACACACACACCTACCAGCCACCTGCTTTCATATGTAAAGAAGCAGTGCAAACTTTAATGCCTTACACCACGTTGTAGAGAGGAATAGAGGACGGAGGACAAAAAGCCCTGACATAACACAGCCGGCACTGAGAGGAAGTAATCACACCTTCTACCAAAGAGCAGACTGATCTTTTTACAGCCAGAGGAAGAGCAGACAGGGAGGAGATGAAAGCAGAGAGGTGTATTCCACCTTTTATTGAATCTTGACCAGATTCCTGTTAAACTGTTAATCAATTAACCCAATACTGCAAGTATAAAACTGAAGCCATTCCTTAAGTTTCTTTTGCATGGTTAATATTAACCAGCTAATTCATAAATAAAACTAGCTGCGTTGTGGTGTTTTGTATATGGTTGTCGAGAAAACAGCTTTCCCGCGAAATATGAATTTTGATCAAGATTGTGGGACATCAAAGAGAGAATTTTTCCTCAGGTTTTGGCAGAGGATCCATAAGATGCAGGTGTATCTGTTAAAGTTAAACAGTGTGCTTTAAAAAGGGCTGTGATGAAGCACAAAGAGGAACCTGGTGGTGGTCATGTGAATTGTACAGCCAAAATGTGTTTTTTTTAAATCTGGCTGCACAAGTATTGCTCCAGTGTTAATCCCATCCATAATTTATGTTTAAGGAATGTCTGTTCCTAACAAAATTCCACAGAACCTGTGGCACATAAAAGAAGACTTGTCACAGAGATGACAGAAATAAGCTGAATGGTAAAACTTTTAATGAAGCTTTGTTGATCTTTTCTCCTCCCATCTCCCCCTCCTTCCTCTCTCCCTGTCATGGAAGTGGGAGATCCTTTCATCTCCCCCTCCTCTTCTCTGCCTGTCTTTCTTTCACCCTAGGGAGAGAGACACTATTGTGGTGTTTTATGACCCCTTGGACCCCCTTCCCACCACCAACCTCAAACACACAACTTCACACATCCAAACCTGAAGTTAGGATCCCTATAAACTCAAAGCCCCATGCCGATAATAAGCTTTTACAAGTATTTCAGCCCTTTTAAGGAGTTCTTACATAAATACTTTTCTCTTTTCTAAATACTTTTTTACTGATTTGCTAGTCTACAAAAACGTACTAAGATGGAGATCTGTTTGAACCTCCGATGAATCAGTATAATTCTCTGCATAATAAAGTAAAAAATACTTTGTTCACGTCTTATTGTTTGCTGTCAAAGATTTTTTGAAAGGAGTAAATTATTTGGGAGGGTTTTGATGTTAATGCCCCTACAATTCATTTGTTAGGACAATTCAAGGCCCCAATTCATTTGTCAGGACTAGCAATATGTCCTGCCCAGCTCCACGCAAACTAGCATAAGCTCTCTGCTTTGAGGGCAAGGATGTATTAGTTTGAGGGATGTCTCATAACCACAAGGTCAAAGGTTAGTCCAAATAACAATGTTTAAGTAAGACTTTGATGTGGCCTATACTTCTATTACACACGCACACAAATATATGCGGATACACACACACACACACACACACACACACACTCCCACACACACGCTCTCCCATGGGCTCAGGCTCAGTGGACACAAAGGGCTTGTCTTGAGGGGTGAAAGGTCATCCTGTGAGAGGTCAGATAAGAACCCCAGGCTCTTTCTCTGTTGGCCAGGCCCACATACCAGTCGTATACACACACAAACACATTCAGCATCCCTGCTATTCTTTCTTTCTGTTCAGTCCGACAAGAAGAGTTGCGGTCTACAACCTCAACTCTTACAGCTTCAAAAGCTGATCATATTACAGTCACACACACACACACACACACGACAACACACACACACATTTACAAAAAGTAAATGCATGCATACAAATATGCATAGCGTGTGTGTGTGTGTGTGTGTGTGTGTGTGTGTCTGTGTGTGTGTGTGTCTGTGAGAGAGAGATAAGGCTAGCCAAAGGAGCATTGAGCAGTGTCAGCTGGTCAGTGCAGCATCTATTTCCGCCCTGAACAGTAGAATTAAAAGAGAACAACTTCCAGCTTTGCAGATGCTCTGTGCTCTGGGATCACTGACCCAAAGACAAACACATATGCAAAGTGATGTAAGTTGTCCATACACACACACACACACACACACGCACACACACACACACACAGAGACACAAGCGGACCATCAGATGGGCTCATCACTGACCAGTGACCCACATTAAATGCTCTCATTCACAGTTTGCTCAACAGACACTGGATCGATGGCCAGCTAGCCAACTGGCCAACTGCTCAGCCAGCCATTCAATTACACAACACACACACTGATCTGGTCAGTTGCTCAGCTAACCTGTCAACTCTGCCCAAACCCTGAATTTCCAATTATTGGCCTTCAGGCACCCTCCTACTAATTAACCATTAATAGCAGTATTTTTTTTAATATGCATGCCTCTATAAACATGCCGTATTTACAATGCCTATTTTTCCAACATGCTGTTACAACACACGTCAGCTTAGAGCTACTATGAGACAATACAGGCAAACACAGACATATGATGTATGTCTGTTTTCTGCAGAACACTGACAGTGTGTATCACATATTGAACAGGATACTTTCTGAGTTAGTGTAAAGAAATAGCTGCCTGGCACCGCAATGCTCCAACTTCCTGCATATTTAGTGCCTGCTCTGCCTGGATGTTTTTAGTTTTCCCTCTCTTGCACCATGTCCTTGGATAGTTATTTTTGTTCTGCTCCCTCAATCTTGTATAACTCCAGAAGAAATTGTATTGTCTACAGGCATGCAAATTTGCCTAGTATGGTTTTAAACATTTATGGTGCAATAGGTATCGCAAACTTTACCTGGATCAAGACGTGAAATGTACATACATCCAACTCAGCATCAAATGTTATGAGCGGCTTTAAGTGACCCCCACAGAAACTATATATGTGTATGTTGGTTGTAAAACAACAACACCAGAACCCTTACACCATGTTAAGAAAACAATGTTAAGGGATATATTCGGGAAATCTATAACATTTCAACAAATTTGCAAGACGCATTTCGTGCCGCTATACTATCATTTTAAGTATTGTCCATATTTTTGGAATTTCACTATTGAAAAGCCATCTGATTAAAGGCTTTTTGTGTTTTACTTTGTGCCAGAAGAGGGCCTTGCACCTTTCTTTGTTTTTGGAAACACACTTTTTAGAAGAAAAAAACAACAACTATAAAGTTATACATTCATCACCTCACCTATTAGGGTAGGAAACATATTGTTGAGTTGGCTGTAAGGGCAATTTACACCGAAATAACTATTTTTTTTATACATGTTTTAGTGGCAGCCAAAATTGCTTGACCAAAAAGCATTACTCCAAGAGCTGCATTTCAAACAACGAAAGCCTGGGGTAACGTTTAAATACGTATCTTAGGCCTTCAGCATTACAGGTAGGCGGTACGGTAACATTATGATATGGAGGAATCACATTGCAGCCAATTGACCCGTTAAGAATAAATCAAAAGGAGTTTGAGAAAAGGTATGAATGTACGTTTTAGGGGGCATTTTGTCAAAGAAACAAATTACAGTTAAATCCCGAAACTCCGTATATCAGGAAGAACTGTCGTTTGAAACGCAATACACATGAACCAAGTGTTAAAAACAGTTATACAATACGTTTTCCGGCAAAACCCCGCCACGTTTTGCAACTAAAATACACATTTTAGGCTTCGTTGGAAACAGTGTGAGCCGTTATTATTTCCTGTTTCATAACAGCATCAGCAACAACCGAACAGTGAAGGTCTGCGTTTCATCATCAAGACGACACGAGAGGTTCGCGTGCAAGAAGTATACCTGCAGATAATACTGCCGTGAAACAACATCAAAAAGGCGAAGAGCACTGCGAAAAGGACTTACCTCTTACAACCCAGCAGGAAAAGCACAGTCACTCGTCTTCATGGAAAGCCTGAAAGTTGAGCCAGCGTGCTGCCTGTCACCATGTCACCGGCGCGAGACCTGCGGCGGGACTGGGTGTCGCGCGTGTCATCACCTCTGATCCTCAGCGACGAAAGTTCCCCCCTCCTCTTACTTCACACGAATGGTATGGTCCGAGAGGTGGTTGACTCTTATTTGCCCTTTAAAGCTTCTTTTTTTCTTCTTTTATTTTTCAATGGTAATGCCACATTTCGAGTTATGTCATGTTACGACAGGCAACAATGAATCATGACAAAAGCTACAGGATTGAAGGTTTATGTTAAATAGGTGGACAAGTATAGAGATTGCAAACTAAACGGATAATCAATTGTTCTGATGTGTTTAAGATGAGCGTAGCTTACTTAAAAAAAAATCTATATTTTTCCTGAGGGTCTGGAAAGACAGAAATCATCATAGTCAGTAGTTAATGGATCAAATAGAGCAAACTAAATGAGCAAAGTCAGGCCTATGGACCAAGCGATCTCACCATACAAAAAAACAACAAGACCCCGAACATGCTTAGTCCATCAGGGCGAGAACTGGCTAACATTAACAATCATTATCATTTAGAGTACACATGAGTCAGACTAATTTAGAACAGAACTTTTTCAGCGCAAATTGTACGGTGCATTTCAAGAGTAAGTAGTTATTTAGTTGCAATGTACTAATATATCTCTTTTTTTTAAAGTATGTTGAGGCATTATTTAACTTGTTTGGTGTATTTGTTAACATTATTATTCACATAAGCGTTATTTAATACATCAATTCAATTATATTTATAGCTGAATACATATCTTTCTCAGATGGATTTATAATCTGTACAACACAGGATAACCTCAATTCCAATCAACAATAACTCAAAAGAGCAAACCGTCTTCTCTCAAGAAACACATTGTAAGCAGAAGTGACAACAACTTCACATTTGAAAGTTTATTTTTGGACTTCTGTCGCCCTCTACTGAACATAGAGTGAAGTAAACGTGTACTAACAGGAGAAGAGAGGGATAACTGTAACTTTTTCAACAGTGGATTTGTTGAGCATCACTTCACAAGCATCATTTAATTCCCGTATTTAGATGCCATGCCAACTCAAATGATGAAAAACTTGACATAAATTTGAGTGTTCGTTGTTCATTAAAACATAAATACAGTTGCTGAACTGAAACTTGATTTTACTGAGAGCGAAAGAGGGATCTGTTCACCATACGAGCCGCTCTTTGTCTCCAATAGCATGGGCAGAATTATGAATATGACAAGATTACGTCACAGTCTCGGTGGAGAGATCCCACGCAGCGGCACAAATGTACTTTTTTCATTCAGCCCCTCCCTCTCTCCCTGGCAATCTGTCATGCTGATGGGTCCCTGCGCGTAATGTGCCTGTGGCCATAGCAGACCAACAGACAGACAGGTGAGTACACGAGGGGCATCATAGCCCTAATATACTCAAGTTTATTGCATGATGATTTGATCTTCTCCTTGTAGACTGCAGTGCATTTAGAACAACGTGTTCGATGTGAGGGAGTCTATGTGTAAAGTCTAAAGACACAATTACGATTCCAGGTCACCAATCAGTGATTTGGATATGTGAGAAAATTGTGACTTTGGACTTTGTATATTCATGCTGTGAGATTAACTTTATTTACATGAAGGGTGCACTGGAGTTTTACTGAAGATTCATCCAATCTTTAAAACTCTGTCCGCTGCAGTCTTTTTACAACTCATTACAACATCAGATTTCAAGATACTTTTTGGCACAAGGGTCTAATTTTCTTTGTTTTGTCCATCTTCTCTGACAGTTATCACGTAAATTGTAAACAAATGATCGGAACACGTTCTACACATCATCTATATGGAAGGAAAGAAGCCGAAATGGACATTTTTCATTAACTGCATTCAAAACTTGCACGCACAGTTATGGCACATTCAAGTTGAAGACAAACCTTGAATTGTTTACTTATGTGACATTATGAAACCACAATCACAAATATATAAACAAAAACACAAGTTCAATCAGGAAAGACACAAATGAAATGACTGCAAAAGCTTTATTTGAAAAGAACTTTGTCGTTGACCCCTTCAACCAATCACAGATCCCCCAAATGAGCCACATACACAAAGGTCACTCCTGTATCTTACATTATTAGACATGGTTCACTCTGTACCAGCCCTCAGCAATGAAATATTGCTCGATGAAGGCTGCCATTCAGATCTCAGGTTTTGGTTATTTACTCTAGACAAGGGGTGCGGCAGTTCTTTCTTTATAATGAAGTTTGACAAAGTGCTGAGAGCACTGGAATTGTTCACCACCTTGTTGTTACTTGGTTGTTGGTCAATGGTTTCAAGTCAGCCTCAGACGCTCTGCTCTCTTTGGACTGTATCCAGTCACTCTTAATTAAAGGCATTCTTTATTCATATGATATGACTGATTTATTTTCAGTAACTTAGATAATACTCACTATCAGAATGTTTTCTCTACGAAGAATACTAATCAAATCAAACAGCAGCTGAAATGGTCCATCCATCTGCTGCAAACATAATGTCATCGCATTGATGACAAATGTATTAACTGATTCGTTGTTAAGACCTCCTACGACTTTTATTTTAAACTGATATCAACATCATAAAATGCAGAAGATAGCTGCAGCATAACCTTTTTCCATTGTGGTCCTCCCTCCCAATTACAGCTTACATTTTGTCACTGGAAATCTCATACTTCATCCTTTCTGCTGCCCCAACTGGGCAGTGCCAATCTGTACAGTGGCATAGCCATGCCACGCCAACACAACATCCCCTGATGGGAGAACAGGTGTTGGACAGGGTCCAGTGGAGCAGAGCGGAGCGGGCTGCCATGATATATCAGATGAACTGGCCAGCGCCGTCTCCTCTGGCCCGAGGGAGGGGGACCCAGCCATTGATTAAGTGTGTGGTGTGTGTTGTGTGTGTGCATGCACAGAGGTGCTGTGAGGTCGGCAGCAGTACAACAATGAGCCCCAACAAAACTGATTGGAACCCAAAGACCCAACAGGGAGGAAGGCTAATCTGGGAAATCCCTGAACAAAAACTGTATATTTTAGCTTGAAGCAATTCAACATTTTAAACCCACAAAGGACATATTGGTTTGACATTATGTACCAGGATATGAGACATTGTGATGTCAAATTAAAAGACTGCAAAGTTGTTGGACACTTCATATTCAAGATTAATTAATGATCTGTCTGCTGTGCCTAAACAAAGCACACGTCAGTTAGAGACTAAACTTTAAAAAAATCAAATAAAACAACATGCTTTTTATTTTGGATTCCATCAAAACATATATTTCCCTTTTGTGTGTGGCCTTAAAATAGGTCACATGACCAATTACTGTTTCCTGAAGAAACAGGTCTATTTCTTTTTTTATCAGTTGCTTAAATCCCTTTACTGCTAATTTTACAGGCAATATGACACTGGATATGATGATTTGCTCAGTCGCTGTGGAGCCATATTGGCCTAGGCCTGCTTGTAGTTCCTGTTAATGGCCTGAATATAATATTTTATGTCCCGTTGCTATAGCCACGGTGCTTAACTTGTGATGTAAAAATAGTCAGGCCCATTCATTTTAGTATAAATACTTCACTTCGCTTCGAGACACAGACTGAGCTGTATGTAAAACATGTCTATTTGAATGTGCCCCGGCAGAGGGAAAAGGTATTGCTACTTTACACATAATGACGGCCCAGGTCGTTTGGCTGAGAATAATGGTGGTTTCGCTGTAAAGCATATCACTCTCATTAGGTTTTTACACACTGGTCGTGCATAACTGGAGATGCACTTGTCTGGACACACACACACACACACGTGCGTACATTCACACCCAGAGTGCACTCACACACAGGCATACAAACACACACACGCACACACATATCCATCTCCAAAGTCATTAAATCCCTTTGAAAAGAGGCCTCATTTGAGGAAAGCAATAAAATTTTTAATCATTTTATTACCAAAAGAGTATTTAACAAGTGGGTAATGAAACGCCAAAGGCAGGTTAGCTGAGTTTAACCTTCATAGAGGAAGCCATGTATCACATGCTGCCCCGAGGCATGGTGGGACAGAAATGTCATCCTCCATTATCCACCATACCTGAAGTGTGGCGTTGCGCGGCTGGCAGGCAGGCGCCTCGCTCTGCAAGGCGAGGCTGACGGGAAATTAGGGGGAATTCAATTAATGGACGTTTTTTACGCACCAGCGAGAGGGCACAGCTGCACACACACACACACACCTTAATGTGTGATGTACACACATTGAAACAAATGTAACACACTTGTGATTGCATGCACGCAAACCTCAAAGCCCATCTTACACATCCCACACTGTGAGGGGGTACTGATGGGACAGGGGAGCAGCACATGTGGTTCCCCAATTGCTTTGTCTCTTTCTTTAGTTTACTTTTCACTTAACTTTTTGTCTTCTTCACTCTTGAGTTGGTTCTGTTAAATCTCCTTCTCTCTCTCTGTCTCTCCTTGAGGTGATGCGACTCCACTGCTTTCCCTCAGCAGGTAAATTACGAAGAAAATGAGGCAGAATGGGACACTCTCAGTCTTTCAACATAAAAAAAAACCTTACCTACCTGCTTGCCAATTGCTCATAGAATATACGTTAACAGTGCAGTGCAGTGCCAGTGCAGGTCTGACTGTGTGCATGTGAGAGGAGACAGACGGAGGCAGAGCCAGGTAGAGAAGCATAATGGGGAGGGGTTAAATCATATATGTGGATGTTAAAAAAAAGAAGAAAAAGGTATTTCCAGAAAAGCAATCGCCAAGTCCTTAAAGAAGGGGGGGTGGAGGGGGAGTACACCTCTGATAGCACCAAATTCAGGCCCATACATTACATCTTGCAATTCCTTTGACACACAGGAATAATTTATGGCTGATAACAAAAATACTCTATTTTCAATAACAAGCTTCTGTGGTACTTAGAGGGACTGGCCCCCAAAGTTAATTGAAAAGTGTCCTGGCTCTCATTTGCATAAGAAACACATTTAAAGGTGAAACATTATAAATAAATATGTGGCCACCTGTGAAATATGGCTTTTGGCCTGCTGGTCATTTATAACTTTGCCTTTAATTACGTGACAGGCTGGGGTTCTGCAGCTGTAATGAGAGACTGGAGTGATGGAGAGGAGTGTGTGAGAGACAGAGGGCTATAGGTCATTTAGTGTATGAACAGACTAACATGCAAGCAGACGCACACAGATGGACGGAAACACACATACAGGTGGAAAGATATCAGGAAATGTACAAACACACACACACACACACACACACACACACACACACACACACACACACACACAAAGATGGACACACAAAGATGGACACACACAGATAGTGAATATTGAACAAAGTACAGTTAAATACCTTTTTTTATTGTTTCCCCCAGTGAGCTCTTCCAAGCAAAAAAGTTAATTTGAAATTACAATAGTGAACTCTGTGATGTGAGTGAATTGTTACAGTAGTTATGCTTCATATTATCCATATCTAAGTTAGTGAACAATCTGGTCAAAACACATATTTTTCAAACTTTTGTTCAATTTTTGTTTTTTTTTGTTTGCTCAATTGAATAGAATCAGAAAGACATTTAGAGACAAAGGAAACATCTCGATTCCCTGTCATATCCACTCCCCGACCCGAGGAAGTTGTGACCCTCGTTGAATATTTAGAATACAACATGTTATCATATCAAATATTATTATTTTTTACAATCTATTAACTATAATTTCCCCAAATTTGAAAACGTACTGTACAGGCTTAACTTGTAGCGGTTCACTAATTTAATGTTTTTTTAAATTCTGGATATGTTGTTGAGTTTCCAACAGCCATGGAAAATGACAGGTGTTGATAAAAGTCAGGCAGAGAGACAGACAGGTAGGCATTACATGAACATCAGACAGATAGATAGACAAAAGACTGGGTGGTGGATATGCGGCGTGTGGTACTTATGTCTCCTCCTCCCTCCCGCCCTCTCTCCCTCCTCCATCCCTTTTATGCATAAAGAAAACAGCTTGCATTGCCCTGCAGGTACCAGAGCGCTGCGCCGCCACGCACCGCTTTCACTTTCACCTTCACACCTTCTCTGCGGTCACTTCCCGGTAGAGCTTGCATCGCAGCAGCGGCACTTCCTGGGGTGTTCTTTCTCTCTCTCCTTACTCTCCCCCCCTCCCTTTTTTAACCCTCTTTCTCCAACCCTGAATAGCAGTAGGAATGGAGGGAGGGAGAGAGGCACAAGCGTGCCCCGGCCCGGCTCTCTAAGTCCTATTATAAGTAGAAGAAGGCGATATTTCACCATTTCACCCCCCAGAAATATTACAAGATAGACAAGCAAGCGGGGACTAATCCCTGGGATGAAATTAGCAGTGGAGGGGTTAGCGACAGGATGGAGGGATGATAGAAAGGGGGGTTGGGGTAGTTGAGCCCAGCTAGAGGCAACTCGTCCACAGGGATAATTACAAGATGCTCCCGGGATCTGTCTGTCTGTCTGTCGGCTATGCTGGGCTGGCCTTCATTTTTGATGGCTCTATTTTCAACAAGGGGGACCAGTTCTCTCCCTCGCCCTGAGTGTGTGTGTGTGTGTGTGTGTGTGTGTGTGTGTGTGTGTGTGTGTGTGTGTGTTGCCCTTTCTTTTTGTGTCTCCAGTGCCTCAGATACATAGTAAAAGCTATTAAAATTGAAATTGTTCTAGGGGCTGTGAGCGAACGGAACGGAGAGAAGCGACACACTCAACCCCCATGACAGACTGTTTAATAATGGGCGGACTATGTCTTTGTGTGTGTGTGTGTGTGTGTGTGTGTGTGTGTGTGTGTGTGTGTGTGTGTGTGTAGGTGTGTGTGCGTGTGTGTGTGTTTGTGTGTGTATGTGTGTGCGTGGGATGATGGGGGAGAGGGAGGGAATGAGCCTATGACCCGACTGGCAAACCTGGTGTGAATATGTATTCTTGTTGTGAACTAACTGCCTTTTACAGAATATAAAAATGTTATATTGCCTATGAAATCGTCATATGTTTAGTTACTTTAACTTGATCTCTTCTCTTTGTTGCTTAACTTCAGAATTAGTTTTTGAAGCTGTCATACAGAACAAAAAAATGCATGGTGATTATGTTATGTGTATCTGCACTTGTGTTACCTGTGTTTACCCCCAAACATTACAACTAAAATAAAATATATAATTAAGAGTTACAGCAGAAACAGTGACATTTTATTGTAATTTCCCTCAATTACAGGTATAAGTAAGTGAGCCCCCCTCTCCCTGGTCAGTGGTGGGAGGTGAGCATGGCAGCAGAAAGCTTTGACCAGCACACTGAACCCTCTCTAGGGAAACAATGACTTTGAGAGGGCTGGAACACACACACACACACACACACACACACACACACACACACACACACACACACACACACACACACACACACACAAAATGAAGAATGGAATGGACAAACTCATTCATCACTTTAACAAATATAACAGGCTATTGTAGGAGTTCGCAAAATAGGAGACAAAAGCTAAAGCAGTTGCACTACAGGCCAATGGCTGCATTCACTCAGCCATATGTGCACGTGTAATACACACACCCACACCCACACAATTTATATTCACTTACAGTGCAGTGCATTTGGATTTTAAATGATACAAGTTATCTTTGAAACTTATATCTGAAAGTAACATGAGCACCTTCAAAGTAAACGTGGTAAATGTATAATTGTTTGAATAGATCTGATTTGCACTTACATATGTAATACTACCAATCAGTAGTACACTCTCCTGAAAAAAAGAACCTGCTCATGGCTTGTAAATTAGGAAGCCTGAGATGTTTGCCGCTGATATACATTCCTGTAAAGTTGCGTGAATTTACCCCAAACAATCGGTGACTTTGTGTAATCATTTGTATTCTTCTAACAATCCAACTTTACTCACCGTTTCATCTTAAATATGCTTCTTGGAGAACATGGCCATTTGTAATGTACCACATACTATTTATTTAAATTGAGTGCATGTGAGTTGACAGTCATCAAACATGACTGACATTATTCAGTGTGTGTCTCTACTAGAGGTGGTCCAATGTTTGTCTCTTTTTTCGAAACCAGCAAAAAGGAGTTAGTTGTGAAGAGATTCGAGTTGCAGCTGAGGCGGTCCTCACAGGACCTGTAGATGGCGCTCTTCACCAGGAGATGATGCTGGACTTTGATGGAATGCGGACTGTAGCGCAGAATACATGTGCGTGTGTGTGTGTGTGTGTGTGTGTGTGTGTGTGTGTGTGTGTGTGTGTGCGTGTGTGGTGTGAAAGAGCGAGAGGGAGAAATAGTGAAATAGAGCAAGAAAGATGGAGAGAGTGTGTGTGTGTGAGAGATAGAAAGAGAGAAAGAGGGAGGAATAGGGAGAGAGAAAGAGGTGTACAGTACCTGATGTTACAGAATAGTCTAATGACCGTCCTTCTTTGTCTTTGAGCCGGCAGACAGAGTCATCCAGCACATTCAGCACTAGAATAGCTACAGAACAACCAGACATAAAGTGAAGTTATAAACAAAAAAAAAGAGCACACTAGATCATCGAGACAGGCAGAGCCAGGATGACATTTTTCTTCTGATGACCACAACCAAATAATACACAAATTCATCTAAATTCGTGGTCTGGAAGCTTCGATAGGTTTAGTTTTGAAAGGTATTTTTTGCTCCAAAACTTTAAAGTGTGTAAAGATACATGGAACATGCTGAATATAAAACACTGTAACAGGCTTACAACTCAAATAATGTAAAACAGGCCTCTGGGTAAAAAACACTTTTTACACATATAGGATTAAGTGGTGAAAATAAAGCTCAGGGCGAAACAGCAAGTTATATTTTCCTAATAATTCGAATAAATTCCTTTTAATCGATCATTCCATTATGTTGATCACTATTTCCTCCTCTCAGTAATTATGGAGTAATTAAGTAGTTAAACATAAAAAAGGGGAATTGTTCTACAGTAACTACTAACACAGGACAGGTGGTGTATTTGTCTTATGGAGCCACCACGTAGAAGTGTGATTAGTAAATCCAGTCATGGTCAGGTGACTAATTGGCCTGGTGGTTGCAAGCAGCTGTGTCACATTTGGTTTCACGTAGTTACATTGTAATTACACTGTAATTATATGGAAAAAGAAAGCGTTCAAAAATAATTGCTGTTTTACTCATCCTAAAAGCAATGTGATGACCGTAGTGATTTAATTCTTAGTGATGTTCAGTCACTTAATAATGCATTTGATGTCACAACAGTCATTATTAAATTTCACAAGAACAATTACACATCAAATCACAAGCTATTTCCTCTTTAGAATAATGAACACATTGTGGATAAACATTTCAAAACATGAGACGGCCACTGTCTATGTGACCCTTTCGAGTCACACTAATGGTGTATAATATTTATAACCAGCTTTTAAAAGATTTTTCAGAGTGAAATCGGTTTATTATAGTTGCAATGACTTTCATCTGACTGGAATTGAAGTCTAAAAATAGACTTACACATGTGAACAAGTAACATGTTTCAGAAGCATGGATGCGTGGCCAAAATTGAGCAAAAGAAAAAAAGATAAACAAAAAAATAATAAAAAGAGTTAGAAAAGAACAGCTTTGCTGCCAGAGACACATTTTTTGTGACATTGTATGAATATGCATATATAATTAAAATGTATAATGTTAATTTATTTTTTATTTTTCAGCTGATATTATCTTTAGTGAATTTAAATCAGATGATTAAATGTCTGGCTTATAGTCCATGCGCAGAGCGTGAGGATCAAATGCGAGGATGAATCTCAATCAAACTGGCTTTTTAAAATTCCTCAACATTTGATTTGAATAAAATATACACATGCAACAATTATAAATGTTAGATACTTTGTTTTTTTCAGAATTTAGTCACTGATTAAAATTTGCAAAACACTTTTGAACCATATGGTGTCTTATTGCAGTGCAGTGGTAATTTAATAGTAGCCGCAGATGCATGATTGGATATGTCCTACCCTGCACTGAATATGAAAAAGGTGCCCTTGACAATGACTCAGCCTTGCTGTATTGATGCTTTCTGTACTTATTTTATTAAACATTTCTGAGATTCATTCTTTGTGCAGTTTAGAAGAAGACGCAGGTGTGGCGTCACACACTGGATGGAAAAATACAAACTTCATTTCCCTTCAATCTTCTCGCAAATTGTGTGAATAAAAGTATTTAAAGTACGATGCTGAAAAGAGGAATGTCCACATTAAGACTTAAATAATTATAGAAAACCAACTCAGACTTTGTGATTATTAGACATTAGACTTTATTGAATATTGGTAATATAACACACGGCTGCTGTTATTACTGTTATGGTGTCTGTGTCTTCTATACTCTTAAAAGGTATTAGGAAAATTTAGCATTTTAATCTTTCATTCCTGTAGAGTAACTTATTTCATTTGCTGCCTCCAGGGAGGTCAGAGGGAAAGGTTAACTATAAAATGGCACCCATGGGAACCTGAGAGGGTCCAGCCTCTTGCTCAAGGACACTACAGCAAGGAAATTGCTAGCTTAAAACATGAACCCAACTGCCGTGACACAAATGTGAAAAACTGTAACATACACAAGAAAATATATGAGTAAAGCAAAGCTGCATATGCACATCATTTTGTAATAATTATTTTATTGGAATTTTTTTTCACACGTTATGTCTTTTCTGTGCCAGACTTTTGTTTCTATGTATTAAAAGATTCAAAAAGGTATTCATGCCATTCAATTAAATACATATTTTTCTTATCTTCTATGAAATAACCAAAGTCGTGTGGACACAAAAACATATTTTTATTCTCTTTTTATTGACCTCATCTTGTTTATACTTAAAAACAGGCTTTGAGTTGACCATCATCACCTTCATACCCCTCAAGGTGTCTCTCATAAGACCGCACACACACACACACACACACACACACACACACACACACACACACACACACACACACGCGCACATACACACACGCACGCACAGACACGCACGTACACACACACATCACTGGCTCTTTAGCCTTCACCATTTTACTATTCAGCATGTCCCACTCAGCAGTGTATGAAAATAAAGAAAGCGCCCTTGACAAAGACACTCCAGTGTTGCGAGTCCACTTTTTTTTTCTTTCAAGTTTTCTGATTAGATTCTTTGCTCAACACGGCTTTAGCAAAACTGCGAGGTAGTTCATAGGCAGCTTTCCTTACATGTGGACTTACATTCACTTTTTGTCATTTATTATACATTAATACATCTTAATTAATTTTCAATACTACACTATATGTTGAATAAAAACTCTCCAATTCGTGCTTAAATTCCATTGTCGTTATTATTACAGTTACTGTCATTATTAATGTTAGTAGCCATACAGTCCATGGTGTATCACATGTTAAAATGAAGTTTCCTGATGATTCACCACAATTAATTGCAGTGTTAAATTAAGACCTTAATCAAGCTAAAGAAAATAAGACAGACTATTACATCATTATACATTACATATTTCACTATTTCATGCAGTTAATGTTTGGACTTTTGCGTCCCATTTTTACATTCATTTGTATCAACTGCTATGAGTAGCTTTTAATTTTCTTTCAGCAGTATTTTATTTTATAACTTAATTTATCAGTATTATTATGAATAAAATTTGGACAAGTTTCTTTTGTACTGTTATGTGGATAAAGTGTCTTGATATTTAAGACGCGTCTCAGAAGTACATAAATTCAGGGGTGCAGCCGCACACGCTCTTCTTCTCTGCTCAACACTCTGACTTTGTTGTGTGGGTAATAGTTCCTAATGGTTCCAACTAATGAATTGACCAGCCTCGGGGAGGTATATATAAACCTATTATCTTTAATAAAGTCTGAAGGTATAAAATGACTCTCTGAGGTATTTTACTATACACTTAGTACCTTCCCCAACCTAATAATACCAGCTTCTTTTCCAAGTACATTGTCGCGCACTTTGATTGCATTCTGGTGTCTGTCTGCACAATTATTTTCAATTTAACCACTTAGAGGACAGAGAGCAAGAGAGAGAGAGAGAGAGAGAGAGAGAGAGAGAGAGAGAGAGAGAGAGAGAGAGAGAGAGAGAGAGAGAGAGAGAGAGAGAGAGAGAGAGAGAGGGTGAGATGTAGTGACTCCCTGCTTTGAGATAGATGTAACCTCAGAGTCAACTAGGAAAAAGGAGAGAGATGGAGGCAGGGCGAGAGAGGGAACTAGAGGAATTAAACAAATAGAGGGAAATGGAGAATAACAGAGTCTGTAGAGGGACTGATGAAGAGTGAACATGACAAAGGAGAGAGAGACAGAAAGAGAGCGATGAGGATATATGAATTCCCTCCAGTTAGCCAAGTATGTGTATGTGTGCTCATTTGGCTGCCTCCTAATCCCTGATTCAATTTCCACCCTTTAAACATGACGAATTACAATCCTGTCCCCACCTAATGCTTTTAACACATCCCTATAAGAGGCCTTAATCAGGTGAGATGGGACCCAATGCTGCTGGCTACACACACACACACACACACACACACACACACACACACACACACACACACACACACACACACACACAGGCTGATTAGCCTAGCCACGGTGCTAGCCACCCTGGATAAGCCACCAGGTGGATAATGTGCTGCTTTAGCGCCTTAATTACGCCATAATCTGTTCAGCGCCTCAACCCCCTGCACAGAAGGACAGAGAGAGAGCGGGGTGGTAGAGGTGTGGGTTAGTGGGAGGTAAGGGGGGCTGAAAGACAGGACATGAGACGAGTGGGTGGAGGGGGGAAGGGAGTTGGGAAAAGGAGAGGAAAAGAAGCCTGGAGGCTACTTCTTAACCTATACTTCCTCCCCCACTTGTCTTATGACTAAACTATCTACGGTCCTGCTGTGTTTCACCTGCTTGTACTTTGTCTTTCATTCTTTCCCTACATGTTTCCTTTCTTCCTAAATTACATCATACACCCCCCAGACACTCTTTTGAGCCCGTTTTGTCGCCTAACACACTGTCAACTCTCAAGACTCTGGCCAGTCTCCTTCTGTTTCCTCTGCGTCTTGAAGCCCTACTGTATTTCATGTCACCCTCCTTCTTTCTTTCTTTTCATCCCTCCAACCCCCCACCTCCGCCTGCCGTTCTCCCTCCGTCCACCTCTCCTTTAGTTGCTGTGTGTCTCAGTATCTCGGGTCCTCCTGTACCCTGTACCTGTCACTGTGCGCAGCCCTTTGACAAATCACGTGAAGGGCAGACTGAGTTTTGTAGGACGAGACAAAGCTTAAACATATGGCTGCCGTGTCCCCAGGTGCTCCGCTGTGTGCTGTAGCACAGTACCTGGGAGTCCTTATATATAACATTAGCTACTTGTCTACCAGGCTTGCTGCCTGTTTCTGTGTGTTTGTCTGTCCATATATTTCTGTCTGTCTGTCTGTTGGAGATGCATAACTATGAGTCTTACAACTGTTTTTCCTCAACCTTCTTTTTGTGGGGCTAGTTTACGGTGACCAGACGTGCTGGTTTGTCTGTGACTTTCTCGTTTTCACACCGGTAAACAGCATTAACAGTGAAATATATGGCAAAAACTGCAGTCAGTGCGAACAGTGATGAGCAGGAACCAAAGGGTCGGTGCTACGCTTCCGTGCACAAGAACAAACGGGGCCGGCTGGCTATGCCAACAAAGCAGAGAGGAGCTTGGATTCTAACACACACAGATTGAGAGTGGCCTCATTCTCACTATAATTACGACAGTACATCTTTAAATATTTTGTTGCTTCTATACTAGTGTTCAGATATATATCTTCCCATATTGCACCGTTAATGATGGAATTTGTTTTAGCACTGCCTGCATGGTTACTGTTTCTTTCAAAATACACACACACACACACACACACACACACACACACACACACACACACACACACACACACACACACACACACACACACACACACACAAGCAAATCACATCAGTTGTTCTTGCTAATGAAGATGAAGTGAGATATGAGTGTTTCCTCACTGCGCTCAATGCCAATAAAGTGCCCCACTTCATGCCAATTAGCCACTGCACCTCAATTTGTGTCATGTTATTTATTCTTTTGAGTCTTTCTTTTTACCCATAACATCACCCGAAGAGCTTTTCGTCGTTCAAAACAAGTAAAATGTACTACATGTTCTGGTTAAAGTAAACATATATGTAGACTTCAGTGTGTGCTTTAAAGCTCCAAAAATTGTTTTCTATATTCCAATAACAATTGATCAAATGATTGTGTGTAACATGAAAGGAGTTGCTTGTGCAGCCACTGTGTGCAACTGTACTCTGCAGCTCTCTGGAGTGTTTTAATGTCTTTCAGCTCATTGTTTTGACAGTGAAGGAGTGTGTTGCGCTGCAGGAGTGGTTGTAGGAGTTTATAATGCTGTGTTTTTGCTACAAGCGACACAGCAACAGGTTACAAGTCATTTTCCAAAGAAGCTACAAACTGACACCCAGTATGAAGAGCTACAAATGAAAGTTTTTTATAACTCTTCAATGGTGAAGATGCCATCCAATCATATATCTTGTTTCATCCTGTTAGGTTGGTCTAAAAAAATGCCATTAGCTAGTTCCCACGACTTAGCTAAGAAACTGGAATTGTAGGCAGCAGAAGAGGGGGAGAGAGAGAGAGAGAGAGAGAGAGAGAGAGAGAGAGAGAGAGAGAGAGAGAGAGAGAGAGAGAGAGAGAGTTTGTCCTACAAAGTTTTGAAGTTCTTTTCTGTTTCCAACTTTACCTGTATTTGCTGTCATGCAGAATAATTTTGGGCTTTGCTCGTCTCCGGGGCAATGGCCTCAGGGGCAGACCCCCACGGGGGACAGGTGTCAGGCAGGTATGTATGTGGGTGTGAGAGAGAATGTGTGTGTGTGTGTGTGTCAGTGAGTAATGGCGCTATCAACTGGCCTCCACGATCCATCATGCGCGTCCCTGGCCTCGCACCTCTAGGGCCGCAGCACATGCACACACGCACATTCAAACGAGCGAACACACACACTTTCCCATACTGTTTGCACATGAATACACACCTACATAAGCCAATGTACTTAAGCATGAAAACACCGCACAAACCAATGAGATGTTGCAGCAATCAGTTTCTTTCTCCTATGCGCACACACACAAACACACACACACACACACACACACACACACACACACACACACACACACACACACACACAGTAAACACTATACACAGCCTCTCACGTTATGTTTTAAAGACTTATGTTAATTGATGTAGCATGTTGAGAGAAAGTTTTAAGATTGTTTATGAGAAGTTGGATGGATTTATGCTTTTCAGTGCAGCACACGCAGCTGATGCAAAAATTGCATCTCCATCAGCAGAGGGCAAACATTTCAAGGGGTGGTCTAGATTTCAATCAGCTAATCTGGGACACATGCTGCTTCAAAGACCATGGTAATAAAAACTTAATTAAACACTAATCTCTACACTGTTGTATTGTTTAGTTAGTTTGAGTATTAAAAAGGGCCATTTTGAATTCTCACAACAATACATCACCCTCCACTTCCTGCTATTTCTCAGTTAATTTATTTTTTGTCTCTTTTGTTTCCCGTTTTTCCTTCTCTCTTCCTCTCTTTGTCCAACATCCATGTCGCAGAACATCTTTCTGAACAAATCGCTCTGTTCAGTTATTATCTCAACAGGGGAGGATGGTATTATAATTAACAAAACAATAAAAGTTTATTAATGAACATTAAAATGCAAAATAGCAGGAAGAGAAGACGGTGGGTGCTATCAATCAAAAAGAAGTGACTCCCCCTCTTTTTTGAGTCTTAATTAGCCGTCCGCTCATTAATGGCATGAGTGTGTTTGTGTGTGTGGGTGCAGGGGAGGTTACAAAAGGACTTTAATTGATCAGTGGCCCCTAAATGGGCTATCAGCAAGTTGGACACAGAAAAAAAGTAATTTATAGAACCGTGTCAGTTTTATTTCCACACCAACTAATTATGAATGCCAAGGAGTGCCGCTTTCACTTGGTTGGAGGCCCGGTCCAATCAGCCCAAAGGCAGTGGGAGATGAACCTATAGACTGCAAGTAACCATAGCAACGATGCGAATGCATTACACTTTGCTAATGGCTCTTGCTAAAAGTTTAGCTAACTTATGGTTAAAACAGGGAGAAACAATAATATGTCTTTTTTTGTGCAGTAGTGAATGAAGGACACTATGCCTCAACTCAAGTCCATTATTTTACACAACAAGATTTTTTTTCTCACTATTGCTTGAATAACAGGACCTTAAAAAAGCCTCAAGAGCTCAAATAACCCACCACTGGTGGACATATACGTGACACTGCAGGTTGTGTGGCTCGGTGGAGACCCCAAAAATATGAGCCACGGTGAAACATATGTATTAGATATATCTTTATTGCCACAAACATGATGTGGGACCGTTCTAAGTCTGCGGAATGAGAGATCGGTGTGACATGACGCAGCATTTATGGGATTGTGCAGAATATCACAAGCATGCACCTTAAACCAGAACGATGACCGTTTGCCCTGATGAAGTTATCTTCAACACTTTGAACCAATCAGAAGTTGCCTCCCTTTTTCCTGAAATCTTTCTCTCTCCCTCTCTCTCTCTCACACACAAACACACAAATTCACACTTTTTTACGCACACAGACTCACCTAAACACATATACAACCCAGCTCAATTTATAATAGTTGGCATGAACCTGTGCCCCCTCTAAGGGAGGAACGAAGAGGGTTCAAATTGTGGCCTAATTATGCCCCGCTCCGCTTCGCTCCCTCCACTCTGCAGAAAGTAGAGCGCATTGCTGCAGCACACACATAACGGCCTGTTTCAGAATTAACTCCCCTGCTTCTATCGCACGCACACACACACACACACACACACACAAACACACACGCACACACACACACACACACACACACACACACACACACACACACACACACACACTGGTTCAACCTACATTCCTCTCTCTGAGACCTAGTCACTGAAAAAACAAAGGCATCATGACTGATGCTTAAATATAGATAACAATATTCAACATAAGTTAATGTATTATGAAGTATGAGTAAAAACATTAAGTCATCAAATAAATGTTTAATAATCATCATCTGACTTTTTTCACAGTCCAACCAGTCCAACCTCCAGGATTGGCTGGTGCTGGTTGATGTTAGAAAAACCTTACTGAACTGCCTTCACACTGTTTTACTTTTAAAGGCTGAGAAGGTATTTCAAATAACTATTCCACTTTAGTATGAAGAGTTTTTCAGCTGAAAGCTTTAAGGCCACATACGTCTCTGGTGCTTCTTGAAAGCTTACTGACGAGCAGGAATTTCCAAGAAACAAAAACAAAATCCGGTTTCTGACTTATGTTCTTAACCATCAAAATGTAGTTGAAGGAAGGAAAAAATATGGAATCACTGGAGGCGTAAAACGTTCCAGACCTCTCAATGTCACAACTTTCCAGACACAAAGCTTTGATTTAGAGCCTGCCTGCGTTTGAGGCTTTGCGAGCTTAAAGTTGTAAAAATCTGCCTGCACAACTTTAATTTTCATTCCATATTAAAACACACACACACACACACACACACACACACACACACACACACACACACACACACACACAGAGGTAATCTCTGTCAGTGTGTGAGAGGAGAGCAGACCTGATGAAAGAGAACAGGGGTAAATTGGATGCTGAGTGTTTAATAACTCCATTTCTTCTTTTCCTTGCATTTCTGCCATATGCCCCCCCCCCCCACCCTCAAGTTGTTCTGTGACATTCTGCACTTCTTCCCAAATGTCCCTTGGTTCAAGCAAAGATTACTGTTAAATAAAATCAAAACAAAGATAAAGAGTGAAACAGAGGGAGAATGAGGAAATGGAAAACCAAAGCAGAGACTGAGATATGCAGTAAGTGTGAATACTGACGTGTGTGGGGAGAGCGATTTGAAAAGGCCCAGTGGAGTCACAGCAACTCGACGGCTCTATTCTATTTTTGCCTTTTTTCTCTGGCCAGACCCACAGGCTTTTTTCCCACAGAGCTGCCACTATACATACAGTACTACCTACTCTATACGTGTGAGTCTGTGCCTGTGTGTGTGCACGACTTTGACCTGTCCTTGAAAAGATGTGGCTTCTACTGAAACTGCCGGGAGAGAAAGAAACATAAAGAAAGAGAGAGAAAGCAAAATGGCAAAAAAGGAAGGAAAGAAAGAAACTTGACGACCACACTTCATTTTTCCCTTATGCCTTTTTATCTGACTATTAAAGATGTAATTGCAGACATCTTCATTTTTTTTTTTACATTTGAAAAAAGATCTACCAAGCGTGCACTGCAAGATGAACATGTAGTCTTGATTAAGACAAGTACTTGTGATAGTGGCCACAGACATAACAAATATTGATCAAGGATCTTTTAATCACAATGAGAAGAGCAACAAGTCTTCAGTATCTTTAAACAAACTTTACACCAAATTAGAAAGTACAAATAATGCTTTTCCCCAATGACCCAATTTATAATAAAACTCCAATCAGTTCAAATGAGGTTGGAATGATGGAGTGACATGATTTTTGTTTCTATTTGGTTTTCTGTTGTGTCCTGAGTCTACTCAGAATATTTTATTTCTGCTTTGTCATTTGAGTTGACTACAGATAAGTGAAGTTAAAGTTCACTAAGAACTCTCTCACCTTTAGAAAAGAAAATGTCTTTAATAATCGCCTTTGGTCGTCACAATCTTCAATTATAAAGTAGAAACATGGAACCGGTGACCGTCCCAGCAAGCACATGGTGGATGATGCTCGGAAATAATAGAATTTTATAATTTCACAGTAACAAATAACACTTTTAGATAAGCCATTCTTTTTTAATCTTAACATTTATTTCAACCCATTCTTCAACCCGTTCTAAAAGGACAATTAGAACCGTTCAATTGTGGCTAACTAACAATATTGCTAAAGGCTAAAACTCAAACATTCTCTAACTGTTTATTAATCGTGAAACATTATAATGAATATGTGTTAGACACGAACCTGAAAAAAATATATATATATTTTTCACATATGTCTTTCTGTCGCTCTGCAACTCTTTGTTGACACTCGCAAGCCCGTAATTCAGATTTTCTCTCCACTTCCCTTTATCAGTGTCGAGTTAATAAGAGCCTGCAGTGTAATATGTCGCTGTCTCATTTCACTGCTGTGCGCCGCTTGACTGCATGGTAATAGAATTGTTTCACGGACACATGCGTGCAAACAGTCACATACTGTAAATACAAAGCCTTGTACACGTAGACGACATGCCTGCACACAAACACACAGTCCCACCAGTCTCTTTGATGAGAATATGACAGGACAGATGAATGTGATTTGATTCCGTCTACAAGCCTGCCTGTGACGACAAACGCCAACACGGACTTCAAGTGGAGCTGATGATATGGCACATTGCTCCGTGTGTGTGCATGTTTGCTCTGTGTTGACATCTTACTTCAAGGAGCGTAGGCAGAGAGATTGAGATTAATGAATGGAAGAGGAGGGGGTGAGGAGATAAGAAGGAACAGAACTGGTGGAACGGAGGAAAAGAGGTTGAAAATAAAAGTTGAAACAGATTTTAAAAAAAGAGGGAAGTGAAAGAAAAGTCGATGTATTGTACACTATATGCAATTATCTGGGTATGTAAAGTCTACTCTTGTTCATATGTCAAAGTGTGT
>NW_027175820.1:16521316-16523816 GCF_023055335.1 Clinocottus analis | reverse complement strand
TTTCATAACATATTTTCCATTACAGCTGTGTTTAATCGAATCATACCACGATCAGCTATGCAATAACATTGCCTAAATAAAACAGGTTCAAATTAAGAAATGTGGGATTTGGGCCATAAAACTTAAAACTTATAAACAGATGTTCTAAACATTAATAATGAATGTAGAAGCAAACTTTAACTTCGCCTTTTGTGAGATGTTACTTTAATAAGACTTAATGCTAAACTGTGTCTCGGTCTCAGTCTCTGTCTCTCTCTCTGTCTCTCTCTCTCTCTAAGATGCCAGCCGTAATGGCAGTGCCAGGCAGGTGATGGTGATGCCAAGCTGGAATGACACACATTCACACACACACAAGCATGCACAAACTTATCCCGACGGACGCTCTTAATTAGACTCCACCCGTCCCCCATGGTCCCTGTGGCAGGCGAGACAAAGGGAGGCTCACTCGTTTGGACGTGTGTGTGCGTGTGTGTATGTGTGTGTGTGTCTGTGCGTATGGTATGGCTGTGTCTGAGGGGCCTATCTTTAGCAGATGCTCATACCTCTTCCGTCTCTCTGTGTGCGGAGCAGTGGTGCTATCATTAAAGTGTCATTGAGAAGTGGCACCACTTAATTTTAGATGCTCTCACTGGGGGCACTGAGGGAGACGCTAGAGACTGAGTAAGGGGAAGAGGGGGTGCGGGAGGGGGCGGGGGGAAGGGACGCTAGTAGAAAGATACAAATCTATCAGATGAAGGTATTGGGAGGGGAATGTAGGATTAAAAGAACCTCAATATGTAAAGAGTTTGATCAAATGTGATAAAAAGGTTTGCTCAAACTACAACATCTAGTTGTATCCTTGCTTGTGTGTTTGGCCTCCAAACAAAACTCAGTTTTTGGATCCAGTCTCTTTACGTTGTTAAGGTTTTGCAATGAAGTCTGTTTCTGCATTGGCAAAGGTAGCTCATTGCATTGCAAACACATTTTGGCAGGTTTTCTATCTGCGGATTCCTATGCTGCAGATAGAAAAACACTTTTCATCAATTTCTTGTGTTTTTCTGTGGACTCAAAAGGCATAACCACCTCTTGAGCCCAAACTAGTTCTGCACAAAACGAGCTGCATAATACTGATTCATATTTTCTACGATGTGTGTGAAAGAAGAAAATAACTAAACAAAACATGACTTACAAACAAAAAAGTAGGAACAAAAGAGGAAAATAATGAAAACTACAATGAGCAAGGGAGCATATTACACCTCTCTCAGCAATTTCCCAAACAACTGATTGCCCCAAGATGAGTTACATGAGACACACACACCCACACACACACACACACACAAACACACACACAGCATCCTGGTGGCGTCGGGCTCAGTAATGAATCCATGTCTCAGGGACGTCAGGTGAGAAGCAGCACTTCCTATGGAGAACCCAAAATAACCAAGACAGTCAGTCAGAGAGACTGTGTACCTGTAGAGTGAAAGATAGGTGAGGGTATTGGAATCCATGATATATATATATATATATATATATATATATATATATATATATATATATATATATATATATATATATATATATATATATATGCATAATACTTTCTGCATATACTTAATTTATTGACCTTGACTTCTATGCCTCCCTTCTCTCTGTCTGCCCGATTTGTCAGTGAAATGTTCACACATTGTCGTTGTCTTCTAAAGCAGGTATAGACGTGTTAATCCTGCCCCCATCCACCCTCCACTGCTCTCTGCTATTTAGATTTTGCCTGGAAGGCTAATGTGTTTTCATAAGGCAGTTGCCAACACATACAGAACATTCTTCCACAGTCTCTGTAAACTGTTACTTTACTGGAGGGACTTTTATAAGTATTTTTTTTGACTCCCTATTGCCACACAATCTTCTCTTTCTCACCCTTCCAGCCTGCCATCACGTTCTCCCTTCCAACTCCATTCAAGGTCTTTCTGTTTTTAATGCTTGATAGTTTTGGGAAGTTTTCCAACTTACTTAGCTTTAGAAATGGCATTGAATTAAAGTAAGATTGCATTTATCTACAGAAGCTAGTGGAACAGAGGCTAGTCCGGGCAGGACATCATGACTTTCAACAATAATAAAGTGTACATATGAATTTAGAAATATTTGTCCTGCTGATGTGTTAAGAAAGCCTACACGTTAGGTTGATATAATAAAGGTAAGTCGGCAGAACAAACAAAGACACACATGTATCATCAGAATGGCGAAATTAAAAAAGACAGTAATGAGATGGTACTAAAGCACGAATTAAGTGGATAGCGATATCTGCGGTTGTGTTGATCCTTTAATATCAGAACCAGTATATAAGTCTTTTTCCTAACTACAATGCCCTTCTTCTTAATTTACTATGCACTTCCCACAGTCTCCTCTCTCTCACCTCTCCTTGTAGCCACCCACTGCTCCCTCCACCCCCATTCTCTCCTTGTTTGACACTCACTGTCATACAGTTTTGGCATCTGCTCCCTGCATCACCTACCACATGTCTCCT